>NW_018020819.1:68661-84193 GCF_002006095.1 Pseudomyrmex gracilis | reverse complement strand
AGTTTTTATGGAGTTATGTTAGATAGAATATTTAGTAGTACTGATATAAAAAGAAAAATACATATTTATAACTTGTTAAACAATATGATTCAGCGTGGAGCGGTCGTACCACTTGTAAGAAAAGTTTTTGAACAACATGAGATAGAAACCGCTTTTAAATATATGGCAGCTGCAAAACATATAGGAAAGGTAAATTAGAAAAAACCTAAAAGTACAATTTTTATAGAAAATGTAATACCGTGTACAGCACCTAAAGGCGGTCACGTTATTTGTGATCGAGATTGTACATTTCATATATATAGTTCGTAAAAAAAATAATCATGTAGAATTAACATATAAACATTTTAGTACACTTATAACTACTTACACAGTGTGGTTTTTTCCGACAAATTTCAAATAAAAAAGTTTATGTAAGAAAACTCTTAGCAAAATGTTACTTAATTCTTAAGATTGCAGTAGTATTGAATATATTATATTTTGTGGCTTTGACAGATTATGCAGTTCCTGCTGATAATCTGCTATCGACAGTTCGATAATGATATAAATGCTATTTGGTGACAATAAATTTAGACCTGATTATTTTACAAACGGCTTTCGATGTTTTGCAATATTCTAGTAATAATTTTGCGATATTTGTGTAATCAACAATATCGTATAATCAACTCTTTACAAATTGTTATCAATTTATTTATAGTTATGGATTTTAAGCAAAGGACAAATTTAAATCAATTACCGAATAAAAATGTAAAAATATAAAAGCAACATATAGAGTTTTGGGTTATTTGTCGGAAATATATTTTATTAAAACAAATATTTTATATTATTTTTTTTCTCTCAATATAAAGAACAGGTAACAAAAATATAATTTTTATAAAATCTTTTAAATTTTATTTTTACTTTTAGGTAATCATAAAAATACGTACAGAGAAAGAAGTTGCGGACGCTCCTATTCTCGCGTATCCTCAATATTTATGTAATGAGCATAAATCTTATATTATTTTGGGTGGTTTAGGCGGTTTCGGCCTAGAGTTAACCAACTGGTTGATTGTTCGTGGAGCTCAAAAAATTATACTCATTTCACGAAATGGTATAAAGAACGGTTATCAACAGTCAAGAATAGAGTTATGGAAATCGTATGGAGTAAATGTGCAAATAATGACAGGCGTTGACGCATCTACTCATAACGGTTGTGCTTCTATTTTACGTTCTGCCAACGAATTAGGACCAGTGGATGCTATATTTAATCTCGCAGTTGTGCTAAAAGATGATATTTTCACGAATCAAACTCCGGAAACATTTGAAGAAACATTTCAGTCGAAAGTTCTAGCTACAAGGCAACTGGACAATTTGTCTAGAAAAATGTGTCCTTATCTTCGACATTTTGTGGTATTTTCATCTGTTTCATGTGGTAAAGGAAATTTTGGACAAACTAACTACGGTATGGCCAATTCGATAATGGAAAGAATCTGCGAAAAAAGAGTGCAAGATGGATTACCTGGCATGGCTATTCAGTGGGGTGCGATAGGCGACGTCGGTCTTGTCGCTGACATGCAACAAAACAATAAAGAACTAGTTATCAGTGGAACATTGCAACAACGAATATCATCTTGTTTAGAATCACTGAACAATTTCTTAATGCAGAATCGACCGATTGTAAGCAGTATGATTGTAGCTACAAGATCAAAAGTTTCTGGAGACATTGTGCATGTTGTGATGGACATAATGGGTAAATTTATTTATAAATTACTATATCATAAACTCATTCTTTTTCTCTTTCTTTTTATCAACAATAACCGTTTTGATTTTTTTTATTCCATTATCGAATGGTACTTTTACATGTTTTTATATAAATTTCATACTTAACCCTCTCTCTTTGTCTCACACACACACATAGGATTGAAAACTTTAAAAGGAGTTGGAGAACAAGTACTCTTGTCTGAACTTGGCATGGATTCTATGATGGGTTTAGAAATTAAGCAAACAATAGAAAGAGAATTCAATATTTTCTTCACAGCCCAAGAAATTCGAAATCTCACCTTCGCTAAACTCAAAAAAGTAACTGAAAAAGATAAATACGACCAAAAGAATGTTGAGAAACAACTTGACACAAATAATTCGCAACATGTAAAAGTCTTTAATATTTTTCGGTTAATATCTGACTTAGATATAATTTCAAACATTTCTGTAGAACTCTCTACACAACGAGAAGTAGATAGAAACCAAGTATTTCTTTTGCCAGGAATTGAAGGATTTGCTAACATATACAACTCAATAGCTCCAAAAATTAAAGCTCCTGCAATATGCCTACAACATAGTTCTATTAATATTCCTGAATCTGCTCACTCTGTAATACAATCAGCCACTGATCTTTTATCTGTATGTAGTCAAAATAGAAATTTTTACATCTAGAAAAAAAATTATATAAGTTGTGTACAAGCAATAATAATTGCAAAAATCTTGTATTTTTTTAGCATATTTTATCAAAACTAACAGATTCTACAGAATTCGTAATTGGCGCATATTCATATGGATCTCTTATTGCTATTGAAATGGTAAAACAATTAGAAGCTAAAAACTTTCGAGGACGATTAGTATTAATCGACGGAGCTCCCAAGTACTTAAAAGACATACAGGAAACATTCTTCCCTTTTACTAATAGTCAAGAATTTCAAATTTGTGTGTTAAAACACATAATAGATGGTTTTAATATACCTGCATCAGAATTGGTATGTAATAACATAATACAATAAAATATATGTTTTATATTGTGGATATAGCGCTATATTAAAACTAGAGCACACAAACAGAGACATAAGCTACATTTAACAATTGCTACTATATTTGTTCAGTATATGTGCGTGTTTCAGATTATACCAGAATTAAATAAATATGCTACTTGGGAAGACAAACTAAATAGTTTTACAAAATACATTACTAGTGAAATGATAACTTCTTTCAAACTTTCCATCGATTCCATTAAACTATTTTGTACAACAATTTACAAACATTTAATTGCTGTTCAAGAATACGATACGTCTTCATTGGTATCAATTCAGTCACCTATAATACTATTAAAAGCAACAAATTTATTACTTTCTTCGGTAGAAGAAGATTATGGTCTAAATAAGGTAATTTACTAGCAAATATTCAATTTTTCCTACCAATATACTTTTATATAATTGATGTGTTTTGGTCGCAGATAAGCAAAAGTGTACAAATTCACTACGTAGACAGCAATCATGTATCAATAATTAATAGTGATCAGGTCGCAGCTGCTATTAATGGAGAAATAAGACAAGAGTAACAAATAGTTTGTTGTCGAAATAACAAGAGAATGTAAAAGCAATAAGTAATTTGCTGTCAATTTATCAAACACAAACAATTATCTGGAAAAGATATGCAAAATTTCTCGAAGAGTGCGCAATTTAAAAAAAAAAAAATGTTTATATAACAAATGTTTTAGTGTACACGAATTTACTGATGACTATTTAATAGAAACTATGACTCTACTGATCTCAACATTATTGTAACAGTATCAAAATTGATTTAATTTAATTTCACGGACTCAAAGCATATAAAAAATAGGTAAATCTTTTAAAAACAGACAATTGTTTTCGGGAAAGTTTGTGTGTGTGTGTGGTTTAAATAAATTACTTATTTCTCTTTTTTTGCTGTGGTTTTTTGGGCACACGTTATACGGATCGTAACTGAAATATTTTTTGTAAATCGAAATAAAATGAATTTTGAAGAGAAATTCATATGATGTTGATTTTCTAGAAACGCGTCCCAACATACATAACTATTTACAAAAGAATTTCAAAAGAATTGCAAAGAATCAAATTTTAAAAATTAAATTATTAATCTTAAAAAGTACTTCGATAGCAACCTGTCTGTGTTTTTGTTGTCATGGTGCCGAAAACGCTTGAGTTTTCAGCAAACTTAGAACAAGGTGAGTCAGACATTTCTCTTTGACATGACACGTATCAAACATGTGTTGCCGACAACTTGCTGTGTATCTGCTGTCAACGATTTATCAGTAGCATAAAAAGCATAACATAACAAGTTACCGACAACATATGCTGAGTCACACATTTGAGCAAAAATACAATTCACTAGCACATCGCGTTGTGATAGAGGAAGTAATTCGAGATTTCACTCGAATTAATCTTTGAAGATCTGATTTAGTTCGCCGATCAAACTGATTAACTCGATGAAAGATACCGGAAACAATCCTAATGGTGATAGTTTGGATTTATACTCGAGACCTTCGTATTCGCAGTCCTTTCACTCAGTCCGCGAGACCACTTGTTTCTTACTAAAATGTAATTGTTTTTATCTACTTATTCTGAAAAAAACGGTCATTTGTTTTCGACATTTAATGGGCTACAAGATAGAAGTAATATATTTCAAGAGGGTTTAACAACCATACGACAGAAGTACAGACATCGGTGTCTTGTTACCGTCATGTTGCTCTTATGTTGCCGAAAACAAATGACAAAAGCAAAGAGTTTTCCATGAGTAGAAGTCATTTTGTGGACAACGTAAGGAGCAACAGTTGCTTTCCGTTTACTCTAAATCTGTTAACACAAAATGACTCAAATTTGCCTTTGTGTTGTTGATTACGTATGACTATGCATTACGTTTTCAGCATATACACAGTAACTATTCGAAAACCTTTGCTCAGGCATTAAGTTACATGAGTTTGCAAAAATGCTTGACTATCAAGGTAAGGCCTCTGATAAAGTTAGTGTACTGATTATTAATGACTAAATTAACATATCTATACTAATGAATATGTTAACATATCTAATGCCGCAGCGCTTATGTAACTTAAGAGGATGCTGAACCGTCCTGTTTTACCATAAAAATAGTAAAATGTCTGAATAATGACTTTTGTCAAATGTACTGTACAAATGAGAAAACGGTTCTCTACAATAAAAGAAAACAGTGTAATTCTGGGACACTTTGTATATGTTTATTTATTTATAATGTTTTTAAATTTTTAATACAAAGTATTACCTCGATGACATTAATCGTTTTTTTTGTACTGTTATAAAATTATCATAGTTCTCTGTATCTGCCAGTTGTACAAAGTCATTGCATTTTTCTAAAATGTATATAATATATTCAAGATTTTCTAAAATTTTTTCACCGTTTGAAAGTAATAGCAAGATTAAGATACTATCTTTTATAAATAAAACCTAAGAATGAAATAGAATATAAAGAACTAAATCCAGGAGAAGAATATAATGCCGCAGTTGGTTTGATCAAGTCGAGTCGAGAAAGTCATCAAATGATGACAGAAAAGTGATTTTGACATTCGTATACACATGGAGAAAATTAGCAGTGATATAATCGGCGAGTTAAAAAAAAAAAAAGCGTGGAGATGAAAAAAAAGAAATAAAAGTGGAAAGAAATACAAAAAAGAAATGTTTACAACGATAAATAATATAAAGAAAAATAGTTATAGGTAATTAATAATAAAATAAATATGCGTGTTACATTCATAGACGTATAGTTATAGATTTCGCGTCCTCTACCTTTGCTATGTTACGAAAATAGTTTCAACGATTAGAGAAACAACTGGTGTTAATCAGTAGCCTCGTCTGTGTCTAGCAAAGTAGTGAAGGAAAATGAAGATTTTGCTGATTAATAGAATAGTAGTGAAAAGTGAGAATGGAAAAATAGTAGGGATAAAAAAAAGAATGAAATAAATTAAGAAGTGATGGCAAGTTATATATAAGCGATATGAAATAGTAGGCTCTGATATCACCACAGACATTAATAAACGGAGAGAAAATTACTGTTCAAAGTATTGTCTTCGTCAACTGTAAAAACATCTTTTTAGCCTAAATGCACAGTCTATATATTATACGTCTATGGTTACATTTTTTAAATTAATATAACTGTTTTCTCTATAAGTGTCATCGAACAGTTGCGTGCGAGTTTGAGAGCTTAGGCGAGGTACGATAGGAAGAAGCGGGAAAATGCAAAAAATGGATTGTTCGAAAGGAAAATGCAGACAGGATATTTAAGTATTGCTCACAAGGAAGCAGCAAAGTGCAGAGAAGGCAGAGAAGGCACAGAGTGCACAAAATGGTTTTGTTCACAACAAATGCAAAGAAAGTATTAGAGTAGTGTGCAAAAAGAAGGTATAAAGTATGGAGAAAAAAGGAAAAAAAGGAAAGAACAGAGTTGAAACAGTAAAAACATTAAAGAGGAGTGAAAGAAATAGGACAACGAGTGAAGAATCAAAATTAGAAATGTGGCTGAAACGGAAGAAGAAATCAGGAGAGAGAAAAAGAAAGAGGCGGAAAAGAGTGACTAAATGTTTAAAAAGCGCAAGAAGATGCAAAGGTCACCAAAGTAGAGTAAACAAAAAGAAAAAGAAAAAAAGAGAGGGACGAAAAAAGAACATGAAAAGAAACAAGGAAAGAAAAAAATATATAAAATGAATTAGGTAAACTAAGAGGTAAAATGGTAATATGTATAGAAGTAATGACAAAAGTGAGCAAGAAAATGAAAACAGAAGGAAAAAATACGTAAGTGGTAAAAGAAGGAGATGGAATAAAAGTAAAGAGGTGGAAAAGAAGCTGAAAGAGAAGAAAAGGATAGAAAGCAAAGGAACAGAAGGAAGAATGGGAAAAAAGGAAGGACAACTTGGAAGGGAGAATAAAAATAACAAAATAAAAAAAAATCTAGAATGAAAAGAAAAAAAAGAGGAAAACAAATTTAATAAAAGAAGTAGAAAAAAACGAGATTCGAAATGGCGAGCGGAAACACTGTTGACAGAAATAAAGTCTGAGGGTAAGATAAAAAATTTGATAACAATGAATGTTGAAAGGGAAGATAAAAGCAAAATTATATGGGTTAGAGTGGACAAAAAGCAGAATAAGAAAATAATTTGGGATAAAACTAAAAATATAAAAGAAAGGAAGTTTTGGATTGTATGATATGACATGGAAAAAGAAAGAAATAAGAATGTTGCTAATAATTACGGTAGCAGAAAAAAAAAGAAAAAATACATGGAAGGAAACACAATAAGAATTGAGAAGAAAAATGTTGAAAATGAGATACGGAAGGATAAGCGTTAAAGAGAGTAAGACACCCGGAAAAAAAGAAAGGAAAAAGGATGGAAGAAGGAAAAAGGGGGAAATAGAGAAAGGGAAGAAGATAGAGGTAAAAAACTTAAGAAGTAAGGAAGGAAGAAAAAAAAGTAGAAAGAAGAAACGACAAAAGAAGGAAAGGAAAGTTCCGGATAAAATTGAAGACTTAGAACATAATCGTATTACGGGAGACGTGAATAGATAACAAAAAATAGTAGAAAATAGAAGAGATTTTGCCAAAAAGTATAGGTGGGAGGTGCAAGGAGTGGGAAGAAAAACTAACAAAAGAACAGCAATAAAAGGAATGTAATGATAAAGGAAGTAAGAAAAAGAAAAGAGATAGAAGAGGAAGAAAAAGAAAAAGGGCAAGAAGATATAATGATGAAAAAGGTGAGATTAGAAGCAAAATGTTAGAAAATAATACGAGCATACGTGAATGATGGAATAGAAAGAGAAACGGAAGACTTGAAACATTGGATGAAGGACAAAAGAGGAATTAAAAAGACAATAATAATGGGAGGATTTTAATGCTAAAACAAGTAAGGCAAAAAAGAAACTAAATAGGCAAGGAGAAAAGGGAGAAAAGGGCAAAAAAGTTACAGGACAAAATAGACGAAATGGTCGTCATTCATGATGTCATTTTTGTGCAATATTTACACGACGATTCTGCAATACTTGCATTAAGATGATTTGCAATACAACAGTTCTGTCACAATAAAATTTTGTAAATAATATTTGTCAAATGTTAGAAAAGAGTCGTTATGCATGTCTATAAATATATACATGAATTAAGTTGATTTCTTCATATGTGCAATCATATATTTCTACATATTTTAAACATCACAGAAATTGAATTTTTTTTTCTAATTCTTGAAAACTTACTTTTTGAAATTACTTTTGCAAATATACTGCTAAGATGATTCGTCATATCGTTATTCTTTTGCCAAAAAAGTATTTGGAAAGTAATTTTGCAAACACCTACAAATATTTCATAAAAAGATAACTGATTTTGGCACATCTATTCCCTAAAAGATATCTATACAATTGTAACTTACAATTTTGGCAAAACGGGAACTAAAACGTCAAAGAGAAGAAGGAGAAAAAAGGAAAACAAGGACAAAACACACTTTTATAATATATTCAGTTTGCTGATATTCTTAAATATGTTGACACAATAGCAAATATGCTGAAACTGAATTTGCTGCTGTAGCTATAAAATTTTCTATTACATAGAATCAGTTTGTGCTGATATTCCTAAATATGTCGACACAATAGCAAATACGCATGTCTTGTAGCAAAATATGTATGTATTTGCTATTATGTCGACATATTTAGGAATATCAGCAAAATGTTTCTATGTAATAGGAAATTTTATGGCTACAGCAGCAAATTCATTTTCAGCAAACCGTAATTAGCTGTGGTAGAACTATTTTTTTTCCGTGTACTAAACGTTATATGCCGATAGACGCATATGTGCGCTATTTAGATTGTTTACAAAAATAAATAAAGAAAACGTTATAAATGGTTCAATTTCTTTTTCTTTTCGGAGATGTCATAAGAGAAGAATTATTCTAACTGTTTCACGAGTTAGAATAATTAAATTATCTTAGTTTATGTCGTGATTATCGTAACTGGACCTGTGTTTTTATTAGAGCAATAAGATCCAAGTGTTTTTTTAGAAATAAAAAAATTGAGAAGCATTGTATTACGTACATCCGCACATAGTAGCTCGTATCGACCTTAATACTTGGTTGTAAATTTTTACAAGCTTTTAAATTGTCGGAATTTAATAAATATTGCAAATTTTCCAAAATAATAAATGACGTTCTGATTACATTAATTGATAATCGTAATCTATCCATCTAATTTCGCATAATGGTCTTATCAAACTTTTTCAAACACCCTGTATATTCAGAAATGCGGTAAGTTTCAAGTCCAACAAAACAAGACCTTTGTACAAGCATAATAAAAAATAAGCATAAGAAATAATATTTACTAAAAATGCAATATTTGTATGTAAAGTTTATTGTAACGATAAAAATAGCTCGCGATCCTAAAAATAAAACAAAAAAATGATATATATTTATTTTATATACAGTGTGTAAATGATTAATCTTGCGTCTTGTATAATGTCTTGTATGCCTTTAACAATTCTCAATATGTTATTTAAAAAATGTTATATATTTTAGTTAATACAACTGCGTCAGAATTTTCTAAGAAAGTCAAGTGTACACTATGAGAGTAAGAAATTGTTAACACATTTTATCGAGACATGTTTTTTGCACGTTAACTGTCGTTTGATTATAGGTCACATGCAAATACAAGTTTTATGCAAATACGAATTAGCATATCATATACATATAATTTACTCTGGTAAGACGTGTAATCCTTAGTCCGGCAACAGTATCGGAATCAAACTTCTTGCTCAAAACGTCCCATAGTAAAAATATTAAGCTGATTTCGAGCTGTATACACGTAATCTCGAGATTCGCGATCAATTTTTTTGCGTAATTCTTATTCTTAACTTCTTAATTTAATTTGTGACGTAATAAAGTCGCGTAGCAGTCAGTAATAAAGTCTCTTACGAGTTATTAACGCGTAATTAACAATAAAGTTGCTTACGCGCTATTTACGCGTACTTAATAACAATTAATAATATAAAATTTTTTTTTTATAAAACAAACTATATTTAAGAAACTAATAATGAAAATAGTAGATCGTATCATGAGACATATGATAGTATCATATAAGATAAGAAGTTAATCATTTAATCATTAAATCATATTTAAATGCGTGTTGCTTTAGAATTGTTACAACTTACTTGTAGTTTATTAATCAACAATATTTTGCACACATTCGATTTGTGATCGCATATAACTAACACAAACTGATTTCTGTAAGAGCCATTGCATATAAGTCGCCATAGCTGTAACGTAAGACATACCGTAAGAATTAGTCATATTACGAATTTTCGAGTTGTGGTCCTATTTTTGACTATAAACAATTGTAATTGGTCAATTCTTACGACATGTCTTACGTTTATTATTACCGCAATTTATGTGTAAAAGCCGGCGTACTACTGCATTTTTCATGTATATATCACAAAGACAATAAATTATAGTAAAAATACTATAAAACTATAGATTATATTCGTTCATTCTTTCTACGTGCGAATGTACACTTTAAAAAAAGTTTGAAATATTCTTAATAAACTCATAATACATAAATACAACATAACACACACATACCATAACCACATAATATTATTACAATTATAAAAACAGAAAAACATTAAGCAACGTATTATTCAGGTTTAAAGATAAACGTACCGTATTTCAATATTACTAATGTAATATTACTAACTATATGTATAGGCTGAAGTGTCTAAATAAATTATATTATTATAATATTACTAACTATATGTAAAAGTTATAACAGTAATTTGAAAGGTTACGTATAGTTCAATAATCTAAGGTCGAAGCACAGACTTTTGCATAATCCATAACGCATAAGACTTAAGAGAATCAACCAATCAAAGTCTTCTAGAACAAAAAGTAAAAATAAAAATAGAAGACTGGATTGGTTGATTTTCTTATGTCTTATGCAACAGTTTGTGCTTCGATCTTTACTGTGTATGCGTTATGTAGTTATTTATGCATTATGTAAATGTACGTGTATGATATGGATGTAGAAAGACTATATAAAAGAAAAACGGAAAAATAGTAGCCGTAGTATCGAATGTGACAGACGTTCCATATATTTGTTTTATTTATGTTGTTTTGTGCTTGTGTTCTTTAATAACAATTAAAAACAAAAACTATAAAATAATTAAGTAAGTATCTATTGTTAAACACAGATATATATTTTACAGATTGTAATTTTATTTTACGATGGTTACAAAAACTTTTCAAAAAAAGTCTCTATTGCACATCTAGCACGGAATATTGCTAGAGTGGTGCAGAAATATTATTTTGCAAGATTGGAATTATTATATGCAATATGTATAAAACAAAAACTTGCCACAATACAGAGTATTGCTTTTTATTTGGTGGGAGATATATATAGGGGAGACCGGGGCTAGTTGTGACACGGGGTTAGTTGTCAAACTGCTATTATCTTGCTTACTAAATCTTGGAAAATATTCTTCTTTTTATTGTAAGTTGCTACTAGTTGTGTTAGTAACGTGTACGAAAGAACTTTTCTTAAAAACATTATATATGATATTTATAAGCACTTTTGTAAAACTGGATATGGCAAGTAGATTTTTCTGATCTCGATTCTTTAGTAATTTCATTGGTTTTAAAATTTCTAATTGCAATTTTATCTTATGTATAGGAAATATGGTAGTTTTAAATAAGTTTTCCTATATTTATTTAATCGTCATCGCATCGCAGTTTATAAATATAATATCTTTTATTTAAAATGAACGTTTGGGATAAGTTGACTCAAATTGAGACGGGATAAGTTGTCACACGGTGAACATGCGCGAAAAATTAATCGCAGTGATTGTTATGCGTCGTTATAACTTTTTCAGTACCTGTCATTGTTTTTTTTTTATTAAAGATTAGATTACTAATTATGTTTTATAGTTTTTAACTGATTTAGTATTGTGAAATCTTTTAAACTTGTTTTTTTATATATATATATATGATTATTAATATTGTATAAATACTTTATACTTAATGTATAATGTTATGTACTCTCAATAAATTTAATAAAATAAAAAACAAAAATTTTATCTTATTGTTTCTCTGTATAAAAGACATGTGACAATTAACCCTGGGTATGGGGCAGGTTGACAAATCTGCGCGATTGTACTTAACATTAAAATACTCTTTTGTGTAAAGATATATAAGAATAATATTTGTTTTTTCTTAAAGCTAAAGGATGTGACTATTATATAATGTACCTAATATTACATAATATTGCGTACATTTTTTTTTTTTTTACAATCTATTTTGGATGCTACTTTGTGCCCCGGTCTCCCCTATTCAGTGTTTACAAACAACGTCCGCAATATTCTTCTGAGGTAACCTTTTGCATTCTAGCACGTAAAACTTATATTTAACAAATGTTCGAACATCTTTTCTAATAAAGTGTAAACATTTGAAGATAAACATTTGAAATATATGTCACGAACTACTTATTAAGTCATCTTATCTCAATATTTTTTACGTAAAATATTCTTATATACAAAAAAGTAAAAGGTGTTCTATTTAAAATAAAAATACAGTTGCATTGTTTTTGGTGCATCGTTGCAGGAACAAAAAAGTTACTCCCTGAGAAAATAAATAGTATTTGCTAGTGTCAATTTCTTTTCAATTGATTTTTACTTTTCTATTTTTCTGTCATTTTTAAAAGTCATTGTTTTTCTTAATATTACATAACATTGTTTATGTTCAAAACATTTGATATAATCTACTTGTTATAAGTGTTTATAAAAAAAATCATTTATATAGATTTGGAAAGTAAAAAAATCATTGTTTGTGATTATTTGTTTTTGGAATAATTAAATATTAATGTTTTTTATGATTAGATGTATTTGATGTATAATAATGTCAACAGCAAAAAAGGAAGATATGGACAGCAGCAAACAATTTACTTCACATAACATAAACGAGGAAATTGTTATCTCTGGTATTGCTGGACGATTTCCTAAATCTGATAATATGAAACATCTTCAGGAGAATCTTTTTAATGAAATTGATCTCTCATCGGAAGACAATGAAAGATGGAATGCTGGTAAGATAAAACTGTGAGTGCGTGAGAGTGAGTGCGTATGTGCGTGCGTGCGTGCGTGTGCGCGCAAAGATACCGGAGTAATTGCTGCATAATATGTATTCTATTATGTCATTAGAGCGTAAAACATAAGAATTTACACATTTCACGTTTCAATTAGATAGCTGATCAGCAACGGGTTTTTTTTCTTGTTAAAAGGAAATATTAAAGACTTCATGGATTTTGTTACACACAATCTAGAGAATACATACAAAAAGAGCTACGCAGTTTAAAGATTTTATAATACAGATGTAGACAGGATACAGTCGTGAATGTTTTATACTAACAATAAGTCATTTGCATACATACCTGCAGTATCGTATACATTGTAGCTCTGCGCATTAACCATATGATTTAACTTGAAAATATTTAAGCCGACATTCACAATCGAATCTTATATTTAAAATTGTTTCGAGTTCATTTTAAGATAGATCAGTTTATTAGTTTACAAAATTTATTTGAAGTTAAGACGATCTTAAATATAAGATTTGATTGTATGGCTTTGGTATTGGAAATCAGAGACGTCGGAAGTCGAACGCAAATAATAAAAAATTAAAACTTGCATCCAATCGCAGTCGAATACACAACTTTCTGAGGTAAAAAAGCATTACATTGCCTCCGTTTTGCAATACCGAACACAGTACATGAATGTCGGTTTCTGAGACTATTTGACGACGTGATTCGAAATATGGCGCAATAATGAGTACTGATGTTTTTTGAATTTTGGCAGCTGAATTTGACATGCCTTCTAAATTCGGCAAGATCAATAACGTAAACAAGTTTGACGCACAATACTTCGACAGCTCTTTTATCGAAGCAGAGATACTAGATCCTATGACTAGAATGTTACTGGAACACACTTATGAAGCAATTGTTGATGCTGGAGTTAATCCTGAAGAATTACGTGGTACAAATACTGGAGTATTTGTAGCTGCATGTAATTCCACGACATTTGATGCGTTAGTGTACACTAAATATAACTCTAAATCGGTATAAAACTTTCTTTAATATAATTAATAAAATTGCAAAAAATATTTATTCATTATTTTATCAATTAAAGATTGCTACATAAAATATATTATATCCCCAATAAGCAAATTGTAAAAATATTGCACAAAAATGGCGTCATGAATGACGACAATTTTTCAATGATTGCACTAAAATGATTCACCATAACGCAATAGTTTTGTCAAAATAAAATTTTCGAAATATTATTTGTCAAAAATTAGAAAAGAGTCTCGTTATGCATTTCCAGTAAGTATGTACATAAAGTAATTTGATTTCTGCATTTACGCAATTATATTTCTACAAGTTTTAAACATTACATAGCTGAAATTTGTTCTCTCAATTATTGAACAATTTCTCTTTAAATTTAAGTTTGTAAACATACTGTTAAGATAAGTTGCCATATTGTTATTCTTTTGCCAAAATAGTATTTAAAAAGTAATTTTGCAAAAGTTACAAATCTTTTATAAAAAATCAATATTTTTACATGTATTTTTCAAAATATATCTACATAATTACAAATCACAATTTTCATGCAAGATTTTATCACATAATTTCATAATTGTTTTTTTATCAGGGATAAGTGTGTGTGCGTGTATGTAATTATAATTCAACACTCGAAATTATTTGCACTTTTAGCTAGATTCTTAGAGAGTCTAGCCGAATTTCACGCCCGTTGCTGTCAATTTACTGCTTAAAAATGGTCCCGTTTCATAATCGGTAATAAGGAACGCACCGGAGCGATACTGCTTTAGAAGCGCGTTAACTTCGCGAAAAAGCAATTGAGGTACATATGAATGAATAAGAAAAAACAAAAAGACGTTACTTATCCGTTAAAAATCTGGTTACAGAAAATGTAAATTTCGAGCATTGAATTATGGCAATTTATTTATCGAAAAAAAATGTAACATCAACTCAAATGAAAATAGTTCCTAATCTAAAGTGAATGTAAATGACGCACATCATACAAACTAAATGTACATGTATATATTTATAATTCATTCTGTATATATATTTATATAATTCTAGATAATGGAACATGTACATTTATCAGCCAAAGTTTTGATGGCAAACAAGATTTCTTCTTGGTTAGATATTTCTGGACCATCATATCTTGTAGATACAGCTTGTAGTTCAACTCTTTTCGCTTTAGCCCATGCGTATACAAGGATACAAAACGGAGACTGTAATGCGGCCATTGTAGCTGGTGCCAATCTGTGTTTACATCCTTACTTAACACATCAATTCTTTCGTCTTGGTATAGTTCTTTTAAAATGATAATAATTAATATTATATTATATTGTTTTTTAATTTATCACAAAAATAAGTATACCTGCCGTCATTGAATTGTGCGCAATGAGAGAAATAAAAATTCTTTAGTTTTCTCTTGATTTACTGCGTCAGTTTCTTCTAGTCGGCCGTCTTTCATTTATCATTCGCGTATGATAAATAATCGTGGTCAGCTGGAAAGAAATAGCACAGTAGTAACCCTCACGAAAAAGAACTATTGCCGATTACATATAAATATTACTGGCAATTACACAAGAATATTATTAAGTATTACAGAAAAAATTATTGGATATCACAGAAAATATTATTGGATATCACAGGAAGTATTACAGGTTATCACTGAGAATATTACT
>NW_018020819.1:66193-67983 GCF_002006095.1 Pseudomyrmex gracilis | reverse complement strand
CTCAGTGGTTATTACACACAGTAGTTTTTCCAATAATATCTAAAGAGCGAGTAATGTCCGCTTGTATTCCGCTGCTAAAAGTTATTACAGATACAATAATATTCGCCTCGATCATTACAGAGCCGCCATATTAATCACACTGCCGCATGTAATAATCACACAGCCGGCAGTAGTTCTTTTTCGTAAGGGAAGAGATCCCCAAAAGAGAGGTTATTTGTTTCGTCGCGTATGATTCAATGGCAGCTAGTAATTATGTCAATAATGTGAAACACTAATCATAGAATACGCATATATGAGAAATAACATATCCGTAAAATAAACTATTAATAATTAAATAATTTTAGGAGTATTATCTCCTGACGGTCACTGCAGACCTTTTGATGAAAGAAGCGATGGTTACATGCGCAGTGATACGATTGCTGTGATGTTTTTGCAAAAAGCAAAAGATGCAAGAAGAATTTATGCCACGTGTGTTAATATTAAATCTAATTGCGATGGTTTCAAAAAAGAAGGTATCACATATCCATCTTTTGATATGCAAAAAACTGTGCTAGAAGAAGTTTATGAGGAATGCAAAATTGCACCTTCTGAAATATTATATATTGAGGCTCATGGAACTGGTACTCACGTAGGTGATCCAGTAGAAATTAATGCTATTGATCAAGTTTTCTGTAAAAACAGAAATAGTCCTTTATTGGTTGGCTCAATAAAATCAAATCTTGGACATTCGGAACCTGCCAGTGGTATATGTCAAATAGCAAAAGTATGTTGATATATACATGATTAGCTATAATAAATAATCTATTTTACTAAATGTTATTTCAATAAAACCTGCGTGCATACTGATGGTATACTGCTATCATTTGGCTATCGGAGTTTGTGTGCTTAGCGCTTTAGTCCGTTTTTATTGCTCTTTAAATGAATGATAGAATAAAAACAGACTGACGTTTAAAAAGCTTGAGTGTTCAAAGCCAGTAAATCTCATATATTGCTACAGTAAATTTGAATTACATTTGAATTTTTAAAAAGCTCTTCAAGCTCCGCATTTTCAACGCTCATTAATAATTTACTTGCTTTGCGAAACAGAGCGACGCATTGTCTTTGTGCCAGATTATTTTTGTTTCTCAAAAGATCGCGTCGAATGAGTATAAATATGTCAATATATGAAGCAGTTAATCTAGAAAATTACCTATCAATTGTCAATTTAAAACTTTTTTGTAAAATTAAAATCTTTGACAAAATAGATTATTTGAAATGAGCAATCATATGTATAATAATATATTTAAAATATAACTGTAAAAGTGCAGCAGAGCTTCTCTTACGTATACGTCGTTGACAAAACTCAGAGGAATAACTCAGTTCCAAAAAGTTGAGTCAAGGAAAACTCTGCTGTAACAGAAAAATAGATAGTACATATACTTATAACTGTTGAAGGTACTGATAGCAATGGAAACTGGTAAGATTCCAGCAACTCTGCACTACAAATCACCGCGAAGCAATCTTTCTGCTATTCTGGAAGGTAGAATAAAAATTGTTACTGAACCTACACCATGGAACGGTGGTTATATTGGTATAAATTCTTTTGGATTTGGTGGTGCAAACTGTCACGTATTGTTAAAATCGAATCCGATAGATAAGATCATGAAGCCAGACAATTTACCTAGACTTGTAACTGTGTCTGGCCGTACCGAGGAAGCTGTTAAAACAATTCTGGATGATGTAAGCTTAAAAAATTATATTATTATATATATTATAGTTTTCTCTATAAAATATTTAGTCTACATAATTAA
>NW_018020819.1:42878-65603 GCF_002006095.1 Pseudomyrmex gracilis | reverse complement strand
TATAGAAAATATGTTTGGATTGTTTACAAATTTGTTTTATTTGTTTTTCTTTTTTCATTTATATCTTTATTCAACTGATTACGTTTTTATATCCAATTTTATATCCAATTTATTGTTAGTTGAAAATATAGATTAAAACGTTTCAAATTACGTAATTGTGGTTGATGTTTATCTCTCACATTATTTCTCTCTTTAGTATATTATATATTTCTTGTTTGTTTAAGCATGTTTATGTTTGAATGTACACTATTTGAATTTATATGTATGAAAAATATTTTTAACTGTTATTCTTCAGGCAAAGAATTAATGGAACTACCAATATTTGTTAAGACAATTCAGAAATGTGATGCAGCACTTAAACCACACGGTATATGTGTTACGGATATTTTATTCAACGAAACAGAAAGTACTTACACTGATATTATAAAATCATTCGTAGCAATCATTGGTATTCAGGTAAGTAAAAAAATTAATTTTACATATTTATGTTATTTATGTCTTACATCTGTTGAATTGTGAAGATTACGTGACAATTAAGTTTAAATTTTGAATTTAAAATTTATTTAATTTATATTTTAATACTTTTGCACTTAGCTGGTTTCAATCGCATTCCGATGTTGGTATAATATTTTGAGAAGATATCTATATTAGAATATGTTTATATATATGTATATATATGTAAATATGTATTTCCACATTGTACATCATGGTTATTTCTATATAGATTGCAATAGTGGATCTCTTATTACATATTGGAATTGTGCCCGATTACGTAATCGGTGAGTCGATTGGTGAACTTCTGTGCGGATATGCGAATGAACTTTTTACTGTTGAAGAAACAATTTTAATAGCGTATTATATGGGTGTTACATTTAAAGAAACAAAAGTAGAACAGGTAAGAAAGTATAAGAGTATTTTTCTCTCTGTACATACTGTGTTATTTTATTATTACTGTTTTTTTTTTTTTTCAGTGGAACTATAGCTCTGCTGCTTGTAATCAATATTTAAAACACATTAGATCAAAGCACCTAGTAAACTATCTGAATCAAATAGTACCATGTAAATCTTTAAAAAGCTATAATAAGAAATGGTTAAATATGGTTTTGCCTCGTAATCAAACATACAACTCACTTACGCAGTTATCTACTGCTGAATATTATGCATGCAATGTAGTAAATTCAACACCACTCGAGAAACTTTTACCTTTGATACCAAAAGATGTGATAGTTATTGAAATAGTGTCGTATAATAATTGGCAGTTTTTTGTGAATAACTTTTTGGATTCAAGCTATATTTCATTATTTAAACACGGTCACCGGAACGATATAAATAGTATTTTAGAGGAAATTGGAAATCTTTATAATATTGGATTTCAGCCGCAAATTGCAAACTTATATCCATCAATACAGTTTCCAGTCAGTCGTGGAACACCAATGATATCTCCTCTAATAAAGTATGTTTCTTTTTGAATGAGAAGTTTTAGAAAAAAATTTATTGTACAATAGTATAGTTTGTATTTTATACTGCTATTATAGGTGGGATCATTCTGAAACCTGGCACAGTGTAACGTTTTACCATCAGAAGAAACCTGACGTTAGAGAACAAACTGAAATCATTACAATCACGGATATACGTTTCGATTATATGGTTGAACATGTAATTGACGGAAGAATTCTGTTACCGGCCTCAGGTTATCTATTTTTTATTTGGAAACTGATCGCGTCGGTGTTATGCTGTTATTATCAAAAAATACCGATTATATTCGAAGACGTTAACTTTCTTCGTGCTACTCACTTATCAAAAGAAACTACAGTTAAACTGAAGTTTTCAATACAAAAATGTAAGTGTATTCCTCTCTCTTTCTCTCTCTCTTTTTCTCTCACACACACATACATACACGCGAATCTTTTTATAAATAACAAATTTATATAATTTGTATTTAGTTTATGCATTTATTTTTTAATTATGTAGACAGTAATAAATTCGAGATTACTGAAGAAGATACTGTTATTGTTACTGGAAAAGCATGGATTCCAGATGATATTGCAAATCATAAACTACTCACTCATATTTTAAATAAACCTGTACACGATGTCAACGAATATATGAGTACCAAGGATATTTACAAAGAATTGCGACTTCGTGGTTACCAATATTCCGGTGTATTTCAAGGCCTGGAAAGTGCATCAATTACAGCAAAAGTAGGACATATAAAGTGGTCAAAAAATTGGGTAGCGTTTATCGACAACATGCTGCAAATGAAGATTCTCTCAATAGATTCGAGACATCTTTTTGTACCAATAAGAATTCGTAAAGTAGTGATCGATCCTAAATTTCACAGTGAACAAATACAAAATTCACCCGGCGAAAAAGCAAGTAAGTATGCACTATTATAAAATAAACTCTATATATCATATTTTATGATAAATCTTATCTATGCGATAAAAATCAAGTAAAAAATATAAAGAAAAGCAGAAGTTTTCTGCAATTAATAATCTTAATATTAACATAAACGTGTAAATGTTTTCATGACTATAGATTTAAATTATGAGTGATAGAGTTGTTAACAGCACTTATTGTTAGCACCAGACATTTAAAAGTAGTATAGTAATTGCAAAACATTCTACTAGAATCTTGCGTTTTTGTGAAATAGGTATCGAAATCCTCTCTTTCGTCTTCACCACATTATATCTTGCTATTCTATTCTTTGTAAAAGTATAGTTCTTCGTTTTCTTCTAAGTTTCTCTCCTGAATAAATACAACAATTTATTTCAGAATTTCCTGTGCGCATTTATGATTCTCTAGATGTTGTAATATCTGGTGGGATAGAAATTCATGGCGCTATGGCCACAAATATAGCNCGTCGAAAAGTTGCTCAACCTATTCACGAAGAATATAATTTTATTGCTCATTGTGATCGTGCCATGATGTCTCTAACAGAAATTATACAAATGTCAGTGCATATTTCTCTGGAATGTAATTTAGTACTACAGGCAAACTTTATTGAATTAATTGAAGATGTTGACACAGTTACAGAGCAAGATCTACTCTCCACAATTCTTTACGATATTTTAAATAATTTGCCAGTAATTCGACCAAATGTTACATTGGTTGCCACAGCTAATCGTTTCGAAAATAATGAGTTATCTCCAGATATCAAGCAGTCCGAAAATGTGACAAAAGACGAAGATTTCCTAATGATTATTGTTTTCAAACTTTTAACAAAAACCAAAAGTGAATTAATCGATACATTAATGTCTACATTAAAGGAAGGTAGCTTTGTGCTGTCAAGAGAAAATCTCACTGAGTCCTACAACTATACATTATTACAACAATATAATTTGAATATAGTTTTAGAAAAACGTACAGAAAAAGAGGCATTTGTGCTTTTAAGAAAAACACAAAGCATCGTACCGCAAGAAATTATATATATAAATAATTNTGACTTTTTGTGGATTAACAAGTTGAAGTCTGCATTAAACATGGATAACAAGTTAAACGCATCCAGAAGAACAATATTAGTTGCGGACGATTTTGAATGCGGCATATTAGGTTTTATCAATTGTTTACGAAAGGAGTTAAACAAAACAAGGGACANGATTAGATGTGTATTTATCCAAGACGAAAATGCGCCAAAATTTTCTTTACAAGACTCTGTTTACATAAACCAATTACAATTGGACTTGCCTGTTAATATTTTACGTCCGAACAAAGTTTGGGGATCGTATAGACATCTTCCGTTACCACACCTAGAACCAAAGTTTGTACATCATGGTTATGTCGTTCAAAGTGTATGTTAATAACATAAATTTTCTAAATTAATTTATGATGTTTTACTATTGTGTATTTTTTATTACAACAGTATGTTGATATTTGTTGTAGGCGCGAGGTGATTTGAGCAAGTTGCGTTGGATTGAAGGTCCGATATCTCCTGATTACAAACAAGAAAATCTTGTACGTGTAGTATACGCATCACTCAATTTCAAGGATATTATGATTGCTACTAGTAGAATTTCTATGGATGTTTTTGGAAAAAAAGCGGGAGAAGCCGATTCTTTACTGGGTTGTGAATTTGTCGGGTTCAATGCGGCTGATAAAAGAATAATGGGAGTATGTACTCTAAGGTATGGAGAACACAAATTTATTAGTTGTTACAATTTATATATAAAACAGTTATCTCCGATAATTCAATTCTTCAGGATTAAGCTGATCGATGTAATTTCCAATTCTCCTCTGTTTCTTTCTAAGTTTTGGCAATTTTGCTAGTAAGAACAAAAAATCTATTTAAATATCATACCCAGCAAACATTTTGGTTGCGAGATGTAGCAGTTTTGTCGCCAACCGCCGGCGAAATTAGTAGATCAAATCCATATTTATCTGTGTCCTCATTAGGATATGGTTTGGCGACCATATCTGTCAAACATGTGAGATGTCAAAATGAGACCAAAATCATAACAAGTCTGCCACTAGCAAAGCAAAGCCAAAGTGACGCACCAAATCCAGAACAGATTTGGTGATCGTTTGTTGGCGCCAAAATCGCGCCAAATACACATTATATCTGGTACCAGCACTGTTAACAAAACAGTAGCAAGTACAGACCAAATTTGTCGTCAGAAACGTCGACAGATTGCTACCAAACGCAGATCAGATTTGTCCCCTAGAATCCAAGTGGAATTACTACAAAAAAAAAAAAAGAAAATCAGTGGTATATCGCTTTATCGGAAAGGAATTAATTCAAGATTTCATTCGAATTAATTTCTAGAAGCCTGATTCAGCTCGTTGATCAACTGATGAACTCCATTGAAAAAGACCGAATCTGAAAAAATCGTAAATGTGATAGCGGGATTTGAATTCGAGACCTCCATATTCGCAGCCCCTGCACTCAGTCCGCGAGACCACTTGTGTTCCTTACTAACATATAATTATTTTTATTTATTTATTCTCAAGTTATCCTACATTTCATTTATTATTTATTTCAATTATTATTTTACTAAAAATGTTGCAATGCAATGTACCTGCAACATAAAATAAAAATACTTTTCTTATTATTCTTAAATATAATTTAAAGTACATTTTTACAACGCGAATAAATGTTTTGTTAATATATGCTGATACTTGAATAAACAAAGTGTTTTTTAATGGATTTTTGGTCACTGAAAACGAATCCGGCGGCGAAATCGACCTACCACCTCAAATTTCTGAGAAAATTGAAGTTAAATGTATAACATACTGTCTATTAGCGTGAGAAAGAGCATATCAGTGTATCTCATTCACACTAGTGGACATTGTGTTACACAGTGTCGACCGTACGTAGCTGGAAAGCACCTATTGTTTCATATTACTCAACAAATACGAGAATAATACATTATATTTATGATTGCTTCATTGCCGAATGCGTATAAACAGAAGTATTAAAATCTTACAGTTGAACTTTACCGGTTCCAGCATAAGTTACACAGTTATTGCTTCCTAAACAAGGTCTGACTGTAAAAGACTGTTCAATGTTTGTTAACAATTTGTTATCAACACAGGCGACAGATATGATCGCAGATAATCGCCATTTTGTTGTCTAGATGTCAAACAGACAGTTTAGTAGTCTTGCGTGGAAACAGTCCGCACATATGCACGAACAGATCTGCTTGGCGTTTGGTGGCAATCTGTCGTCAATGCGTTCAACAGATCGACCCGACTGCAGTCAACGTTTTGTCATAAACAGATGCTCATACAGTTTTGCGGACTGTTTGGTCACAGTATTGCTAAAGCAGATCTGCTTGCTATCGACCATTTATTTGTTATCAATTTCACTAACGTATATGGAATCATTTTGGCCGCAATAATCTCATGTATGTGCCAACAGAGTTGTTGCGTTTTTTGTCTTTATGTGCTAACAGTTTTGGCAGTACCAAAGCATGTTTCCGTACTGTAGCGTTTCTGCACACAGTTTTTGTTGCCAAGGTCTGCGCAGTCAAAAATTGTTTGCTGGATACAGTTATGTGAGGCACTTTCTATAAATGCGTATGTGCGTGCAACATTTTTTATCTATGTGTATGGTTACAAAAAATTTTAAGGATTTTTACAGAACAAGTCAATGCGTTACGTATGGCTAAAAGCTACGCCAACTAATATTTTGTTATTACTTTTCTATAACAGTAAAATGTTACCGCATTGTTTCTTGTCACGCATAACGCATTGATTGTTCTGCCTATCCGGATGCCAAAGTTTACTGTTAAAAAAATAGAAAAATAATATTTATATATGTGTATTTTAAAAACTATTACACCCATTTTTAGAGGAATCACAAATCTTATTGTGGCTGATCCACATCTTTGTTGGATCATTCCTGACAAATGGACGTTTGAGGATGCCGCAACTGTCCCAGTTGCTTATTGTACGAGTTGTTATGCTCTGTACACATGTGGAAAATTAAAGAAAAAAGATAAAATTCTTATCCATTGCGGCGCTGGTGCCGTTGGACAATCTGCAATTTATCTCGCGCTTTTTGAAGGATGTGAGATATTTACAACTGTAGGGACACCCGAGAAACGAAACTTTATAAGAGAAAAGTTTCCTTCTATTCCCGAAGATCATATAGGAAATTCTCGAGACACCAGCTTTGAACAAATGATTAGTCAACAAACAAGAGGTCGTGGTGTGGACATCGTGCTAAATTCTTTAGCAGAAGACAAACTGCAAGCATCTATTCGATGTTTGGCAAGAGGTGGTCGATTTTTAGAAATTGGAAAGTATGATTTAATATCTAACAATACCGTAAATTTAAAAGAATTTTCAAAAGGCATTAGTTTTTATGGAGTTATGTTAGATAGAATATTTAGTAGTACTGATATAAAAAGAAAAATACATATTTATAACTTGTTAAACAATATGATTCAGCGTGGAGCGGTCGTACCACTTGTAAGAAAAGTTTTTGAACAACATGAGATAGAAACCGCTTTTAAACATATGGCAGCTGCAAAACATATAGGAAAGGTAAGTTAGAGTAAACCTGAAATTACAATTTTTATAGAAAATGTAATACCGTGTACAGCAACTAAAGGCGGTCACGTTATTTGTGATCGAGATTGTACATTTCATATATATAGTTCTTAAAAAAAATAATCATGTAGAATTAACATATAAACATTCTAGTACACTTATAACTACTTACACAGTGTGGTTTTTTCCGACAAATTTCAAATAAAAAAGTTTATGTAAAAAAATCTTAGCAAAATGTTACTTAATTCTTAAGATTGCAGTAGTATTGAATATATTTTGCGGCTTTGACAGATTATGCAGTTCCTGCTGATAATCTGCTATCGACAGTTCGATAATGATATAAATGCTATTTGTTGACAATAACTTTAAACCTGATTAGTTTACAAACGTCTTTCGATGTTTTGCAATATTCTTGTAATAATTTTGCGATAATTTTGTAATCGACAATATCGTATAATCAACTCTTTACAAATTGGTATCAATTTATTTATAGTTATGGATTTAAGCAAAGGACAAATTTAAATCAATTACCGAATAAAAATGTAAAAATATAAAAGCAACAAATAGTTTTGGGTCATTTGTCGGAAATATAGTTTATTAAATCAAATATTTTATATTATTTTTTTTCTTTTAATATAAAGAACAGGTAACAGAAATATAATTTTAATAAAATTTTTCAAATTTTATTTTTACTTTTAGGTAATCATAAAAATACGTACAGAGGAAGAAGTTGCGGACGCTCCTATTCTCGCGTATCCTCAATATTTATGTAATGAGCATAAATCTTATATTATTTTGGGTGGTTTAGGCGGTTTCGGCCTAGAGTTAACCAACTGGTTGATTGTTCGTGGAGCTCAAAAAATTATACTCATTTCACGAAATGGTATAAAGAACGGTTATCAACAGTCAAGAATAGAGTTATGGAAATCGTATGGAGTAAATGTGCAAATAATGACAGGCGTTGACGCATCTACTCACAACGGTTGTGCTTCTATTTTACGTTCTGCCAACGAATTAGGACCAGTGGATGCTATATTTAATCTCGCAGTTGTGCTAAAAGATGATATTTTCACGAATCAAACTCCGGAAACATTTGAAGAAACATTTCAGTCGAAAGTTCTAGCTACAAGGCAATTGGACGATTTGTCTAGAGAAATGTGTCCTCATCTTCGACATTTTGTGGTATTTTCATCTGTTTCATGTGGTAAAGGAAATCCTGGACAAACTAACTACGGTATGGCCAATTCGATAATGGAAAGAATCTGCGAAAAAAGAGTGCAAGATGGATTACCTGGCATGGCTATTCAGTGGGGTGCGATAGGCGACGTCGGTCTAGTCGCTGACATGCAACAAAACAATAAAGAACTAGTTATCAGTGGAACATTGCAACAACGAATATCATCTTGTTTAGAATCACTGAACAATTTCTTACTGCAGAATCGACCGATTGTAAGCAGTATGATTGTAGCTACAAAATCGAAAGTTTCTGGAGACATTGTGCATGTTGTGATGGACATAATGGGTAAATTTATATATAAATTACTATATCATAAACTCTTTCTTTTTATCAACAATAACCGTTTTGATTTTTTATTCCATTATCGAATGAAACTTTTACATGTTTCTATATAAATATTTCATACTTAACGCTCTCTCTTTGTTTCACACGCACACATAGGATTGAAAACTTTAAAAGGAGTTGGAGAACAAGTACTCTTGTCTGAACTTGGCATGGATTCTATGATGGGTTTAGAAATTAAGCAAACAATAGAAAGAGAATTTAATATTTTCTTCACAGCCCAAGAAATTCGAAATCTCACCTTCGCTAAAATCAAAAAAATAACTGAAAAAGATAAATACGACCAAAAGAATGTTGAGAAACAACTTGACACAAATAATTCGCAACATGTAAAAGTCTTTAATATTTTCCGGTTAATATCTGACTTAGATATAATTTCAAACATTTCTGTAGAACTCTCTACACAACGAGAAGTAGATAGAAACCAAGTATTTCTTTTGCCAGGAATTGAAGGATTTGCTAACATATACAACTCAATAGCACCAAAAATTAAAGCTCCTGCAATATGCCTACAACATAGTTGTATTAATATTCCTGAATCTGCTCATTCTGTAATACAATCAGCTACTGATCTTTTATCTGTATGTAGTCAAAACAGAAATTTTTACATCTAGAAATAAAATTATATAAGTTGTGTACAAGCAATATTAATTACAAAAATTTTGTATTTTTTTTAGCATATTTTATCAAAACTAACAGATTCTACAGAATTCGTAATTGGCGCATATTCATATGGATCTCTTATTGCTATTGAAATGGTAAAACAATTAGAAGCTAAAAACTTTCGAGGACGATTAGTATTAATCGACGGAGCTCCCAAGTACTTAAAAGACATACAGGAAACATTTTGCCCTTTTACTAATAGTCAAGAATTTCAAATTTGTGTGTTAAAACACATAATAGATGTTTTTAATATACCTGCATCAGAATTGGTATGTAATAACATAATACATAAAATATATGTTTTATATTGTGTATATAACGCTATATTAAAACTAGAGCACACAAATAGAGACATAAGCTACATTTAACAGTTGCTACTATATTTGGTCAGTATATGTGTGTGTTTCAGATTATACCAGAATTAAATAAATATGCTACTTGGGAAGACAAACTAAATAATTTTACAAAATACATTACTAATGAAATGATCACTTCTTTCAAACTTTCCATCGACTCCATCAAACTATTTTGTACAACAATTTACAAACATTTAATTGCTGTTCAAGAATATGATACGTCTTCATTGGTATCAATTCAGTCACCTATAATACTATTAAAAGCAACAAACTTATTACTTTCTTCGGTAGAAGAAGATTATGGTTTAAATAAGGTAATTTACTAGCAAATATTCAATTTTTCCTACCAGTATACTTTTATATAACTGATGTGTTTTGGTCGCAGATAAGCAAAAATGTACAAATTCACTACGTAGACAGCAATCATGTATCAATAATTAATAGTGATCAGGTCGCAGCTGCTATTAATGGAGAAATAAGACAAGAGTAAGAAACAGTTTGTTGTCGAAATAACAATAGAATGTAAAAGAAACAAGTAATTTGCTGTCAATTTATCAAATACAAACAATTATCTGGAAAAACTATGCAAAATTTCTCGAAGAGTGCGCAATTAAAAAAAAAAAACTATTTATATAACAAATGTTTTAGTTTCCATGAATCTACTGATGACTATTTAGTAGAAACTATGACTCTACTGATCTCAACATTATCGTAACAGTGTCAAAATTGATTTAATTTAATTTCACGGACTCAAAGCATATAAAAAATAGGTAAATCTTTTGAAAACAGACAATTGTTTTTCGGGAAAGTTTTTGTTTTCGTTAAATTGACAGCTAATTACTTATTGCTCTTTTCTGTGGTTTTTTGGGTACACGTTATACGGATCGTAACTGAAATAGTTTTTGTAAATCGAAATAAAATAAATTTCGAAGAGAAATTCATATGATGTTGATTTTCTAGAAACGCGTCCCACATTACATAACTATTTACAAAAGAATTGCAAAGGAATTGCAAAGAATCAAATTTTAAAAATTAAATTATTACTTTTAAAAATTACTTCGATAGCAACCTGTTTGTGTTTTTGTTGTCATGTTGCCGAAAACGCTTGAGTTTTCAGCAAACTTAGAACAAGGTGAGTCAGACATTTATCTTTGACATGACACGTATCAAACATGTGTTGCCGACAACTTGCTGTGTATTTGCTGTCAACGATTTATCAGTAGCATAAAGAGCATAACATAACAAGTTACCGACAACATATGCTGAGTCACACATTTGAGCAAAAATACAATATGTCGAAAAAAACGAACAAATATATATATATATATATATTCAATGGCACATCGCGTTGTGATAGAGGAATTAATTCGAGATTTCACTCGAATTAATCTTTGAAGATCTGATTTAGTTCGCCGATCAAACTGAGTAACTCGATGAAAGATACCGGAAAAAATCCTAATGGTGATAGGTGGGATTTGTACTCGAGACCTTCGTATTCGCAGCCCTTGCATTCAGTCCGCGAGACCACTTGTTTCTTACTAAAATGTAATTGTTTTTATCTACTTATTCTGAAAAAAACGGTCATTTGTTTTCGACATTTAATGGGCTACAAGATAAAAGTAATATATTTCAAGAGTTTTTAACAACCATACGACAGAAGTACAGACATCGGTGTCTTGTTACCGTCATGTTGCTCTTATGTTGCCGAAAACAAATGACAAGAGCAAAGAGTTTTCCATAAATAAAAGTCATTTTGTTGACAACGTAAGGAGCAACAATTGCTTTCCGTTTACTCTAAATCTGTTAACACAAAATGACTCAAATTTGCCTTTGTGTTGTTGATTACGTATGACTATGCATTACGTTTTTAGTATATACACAGTAACTAGTCGAAATTCTTTGCTCAGGCATTAAGTTACACGATTTTGCAAAAATGCTTGACTATCAAGGTAAGGCCTCTGATAAAGTTAGTGTACTGATTATTAATGACTAAATTAACATATCTATACTAATGAATATGTTAACATATCTAATGTTGCAGCGCTTATGTAACTTCAGAGGATGCTGAACCGTCCTGTTTTACCATAAAAATAGTAAAATGTCTGAATAATGACTTTTGTCAAATGTACTGTACAAATGAGAAAACGGTTCTCTACAATAAAAGAAAACAGTGTAATTCTGGGACACCCTGTATATGTTTATTTATTTATAATGTTTTTAAAATTTTTAATACAAAGTATTACCTCGATGATGGGATATTTAGGAATATCAGTTTGTGCTGATATTCCTAAATATGTCGACACAATAGCAAATACGTATGTCTTGTAGGAAAATATGTGTGTATTTGCTATTATGTCGACATATTTAGGAATATCAGCAAAATGTTTCTATGTAATAGGAAATTTTATAGCTACAGCAGCAAATTCAATTTCAGCAAACCGTATTTAGCTGTGGTAGAACTATTTTTTTTCCGTGTAGTAAACGTTATATGCCGAGAGACGCATATGTGCGCTTTTTAGATTGTTTACAAAAATAAATAAAGAAAACGTTATAAATGGTTCAATTTCTTTTCGGAGATGTCATAAGAGAAGAATTATTCTAACTGTTTCACGAGTTAGAATAATTAAATTATCTTAGTTTATGTCGTAATTATTGTAACTGGACCTGTGTTTTTATTAGAGCAATAAGATCCAAGTGTTTTTTTAGAAATAAAAAAATTGAGAAGCACTGTATTACGTACATCCGCACATAGTAGCTCGTATCGACCTTAATACTTGGTTGTAAATTTTTACAAGCTTTTAAATTGTCGGAAGTTAATAAATATTGCAAATTTTCCAAAATAATAAATGACGTTCTGATTACATTAATTGATAATCGTAATCTATCCATCTAATTTCGCATAATGGTCTTATCAAACTTTTTCAAACACCCTGTATATTCAGAAATTCGGTAAGTTTCAAGTCCAACAAAACAAGATCTTTGTACAAGCATAATAAAAAATAAGCTTAAGAAATAATAGTTACTAGAAATGCAATATTTGTATGTAAAGTTTATTGTAACGATGAAAATAGCTCGCAATCGTAAAAATAAAACAAAAAAATGATAGATATTTATTTTATATACAGTGTGTAAGTGATTAATCTTGCGTCTTGTATAATGTCTTGTATGGCTTTTACAATTCTCAATATGTTATTTAAAAAATGTTATATATTTTATTTAATACAATTGCGTCAGAATTTTCTAAGAAAGTCACTATGAGAATAAGAAATTGTTAACACATTTTATCGAGACATGTTTTTTGCACATTTACTGTCGTTTGATTATAGGTCACATGCAAATACAAGTTAAATGTAAATACGAAATAGCATATCATATACATATAATTTACTTTGGTAAAGCGTGTAATCCTTAGTCCGACAGCAGTATCGGAATCAAACTTCTTGCTCAAAACATCCCATAGTAAAAATATTAAGCTGATTTCGAGTTGTATACACGTAATTTCGAGATTCGCGATCAATTTTTTGCGTAATTCTTATTCTTAACTTCTTAATTTAATTTGTGACGTAATAAAGTCGCGTGGGAGTCAGTAATAAAGTTTCTTACGAGTTATTAACGCGTAATTAACAATAAAGTTGCTTACGCGCTATTTACGCGTACTTAACAACAATTAATAATATAAAATTTTTTTTTTTATAAAACGAAATACAATTAAGAAACCAATAATGAAAATAGTACAAGATCGTATCATGAGACATATGATAGTATCATATAAGATAAGAAGTTAATCATTTAATCATTAAATCATATTTAAATGCGTGTTGCTTTTGAATTGTTACAACTTACTTGTAGTTTATTAATCAACAATATTTTGCACAAATTCGATTTGTGATTGCATATAACTAACACAAACTGATTTCTGTAAGAGCCATTGCATATAAGTCGCCATAGCCGTAACGTAAGACATACCGTAAAAATTAGTCATATTACGAATTTTCGAATTTTGGTGCTATTTTCGACTATAAACAATTGTAATTGGTCAATTCTTACGACATGTCTTACGTTTATTATTACCGCAATTTATGTGTAAAAGCCGGCGTACTACTGCATTTTCCATGTATATCACAAAGACAATAAATTATATTAAAAATACTATAAAACTGTATAGATTATATTCGTTCATTCTTTCTACATGCGAATGTACACTTTAAAAAAAGTTTGAAATATTCTTAATACACTCATAATACATAAATACAACATAACACACACATACCATAACCACATAATATTATTACAATTATAAAAACAGAAAAACATTAAGCAACGTAATATTCAGGTTTAAAGATATACTTACCTTATTTCAATAGTACTAATTTAATATTACTAACTATATGTATAGGCTGAAGTGTCTAAATAAATTATATTATTATAATATTACTAACTATATGTAAAAGTTTTAACAGTGACTTGAAAGTTTACGTATAGTTCAATAATCTAAGGCCGAAGCACAGACTTTTGCATAATGCATAACGCATAAGACTTAAGAGAATCAACCAATCAAAGTCTTCTAGAACAAAAAGTAGAAATAAAAATAGAAGACTGGATTGGTTGATTTTCTTATGTCTTATGCAAAAGTTTGTGCTTCGATCTTTACTGTGTATGCGTTATGTATTTATTTATGCATTATGTAAATGTACGTGTATGATATGGATGTAGAAAGATAGACTATATAAAAGAAAAACGAAAAAATAGTTGCCGTAGTATCGAATGTGACAGACGTTCCATATATTTGTGTTATTTATGTTGTTTTGTGCTTGTGTTCTTTAATAGCAATTAAACACAAAAACTATAAAATAATTAAGTAAGTATCTATTGTTAAACACAGATATATATTTTACAAATTTTAATTTTATTGTACGATAGTTACAAAAACTTTTCAAAAAAATTCTTTATTGCACATGTAGCACGGAATATTGCTAGAGTAGTGCAGAAATATTATTTTGCAAGATTGGAATTATTATATGCAATATGTATAAAACAAAAACTTGCCACAATACAGAGTATTGCTTTTTTTTGGTGATATTCAGTGTTTACAAACAACGTCCGCAATATTCTTCAGAGGCAACCTTTTGCATTTTAGCATGTAAAACTTATATTCAACAAATGTTCGAACATCTTTTCTAATATAGTGTAAACATTTGAAGATAAACATTTGAAATATATGTCACGAACTACTTATTTGGTCATCTTATCTTAATATTTTTTACGTAAAATATTCTTATATACAAAAAAGTAAAAGGTTCTATATAAAATAAAAATACAGTTGCATTGTTTTTGGTGCATCGTTGCAGGAACAAAAAAGTTACTCCCTGAGAAAATAAATAGTATTTGCTAGTGTCAATTTCTTTTTAACTGTTTTTTACTTTTCTATTTTTCTGTCATCAAAAGTATACAATAGATCTTACCTGTTTCGATTTCATAACGTACTCTATATATAAGTTGCTATTATCGTTTTAATCGTCTGTACAAAATAGTATTTAATAAAAACATGGCATGTGGTATTTATTTTCGAGCATGTTTTTACAATTAGACATAGAAATAGATTTTTCTTAGTTTTATTTTCAATTATTTTATTGAAACTTCTCTGATCGCAATTTTGTCTTACTCGTAAGAGAGAAATATTAGATAAAAAACTTTTTTTCTACACTTATTAAATTCGTCACTGCATCATAGCTTATAAATATAATCTGTTTTATAAAAAAATAAGCGTTTGAGATAAGTCGAATCAAATGAGACGGAATTAGGTGTCACACACAGTGATTGTGCGTGTAAAGAGAGTAAATACTTGCTCGTGCATTGGAACTAAAAATTACAACATTTTTAACAATCATTGTTTTTCTTACATAATATTATTTGTGTTCAAAACATTTGATATAATCTACTTGTTATAAGTGTTTATAAAAAAATCATTTATATAGCTTCGGAAAATGAAAAATCATTGTTTGTGATTATTTGTTTTTGGAATAATTAAATATTAATGTTTTTTATGTTTAGATGTATTTGATGTATAATAATGTCGACAACAAAAAAGGAAGATATGGACAGCAGCAAACAATTTACTTCACATAACATAAACGAGGAAATTGTTATCTCTGGTATTGCTGGACGATTTCCTAAATCTGATAATATGAAACATCTTCAGGAGAATCTTTTTAATGAAATTGATCTCTCATCGGAAGACAATGAAAGATGGAATACTGGTAAGATAAAACTGTGAGTGCGTGAAAGTGAGTGCGTACGTGCGTGCGTGCGTGCGTGCGTGTGCGCGCAAAGATACCGGAGTAATTGCTGCATAATATGTATTCTATTATGTCATTAGAGCGTATAACAAAAGAATTTACACATTTCACGTTCCAATCAGATACCTGATCAGCAACGGTTTTTTTTCTTGTCAAAAGGAAATATTAAAGGCCTCATAAATTTTGTTACACACAATCTAGAGAATACATACAAAAAGAGCTACGCAGTTTAAACATTTTATAATATAAATGTAGACAGAATACAGTCGTCACTGTTTTATACTAACAATAAGTCATTTGCATACATAACTGCAGTATCGTATAAATTGTAGCTCTGCGCATTAACCGTATGATTTAACTTGAAAATATTTAAGCCGACATTCACAATCGAATCTTATATTTAAAATTGTTTCGAGTTCATTTTAAGATAGACCGATTTATTAGTTTACAAAATTTATTTGAAGTTAAGACGATCTTAAATATAAGATTTGATTGTATGGCTTTGGTATTGGGAATCAGAGACGTCGAAAGTCGAGCGCAAATAATAAAAAATTAAAACTTGCATCTAATCGCGCAGTCGAATACGCAAATTTCTGAGGTAAAAGAGCACTACATTGCCTCCGTTTTGCAATACCGAACACAGTATATGAATGTCGGTTTCTAAGACTATTTGACGACGTGATTCGAAATATGGCGCAATAATGGGTACTGATGTTTTTTGCATTTTGGCAGCTGAATTTGACATGCCTTCGAGATTCGGCAAGATCAATAACATAAACAAGTTTGACGCACAATACTTCGACATTTCTTTGATCGAAGCTGAGATACTAGATTCTATGACTAGAATGTTACTGGAACACACTTATGAAGCAATTGTTGACGCTGGAGTTAATCCTGAAGAATTACGTGGTACAAATACTGGAGTATTTGTAGCAGCATGTTATTCCACGACATTTAATTCGTTACTGTACACTAAATATGACTCTACGGTAAAAAACGTTCTTTAATAAAATTAATAAAATTGCAAAAAATATTTATTCATTATTTTAACAATTAAAGATTGATATATAAAATATATTATATCCCCAATAAGCAAATTGTAAAAATATTACACAAAAATGGCGTCATGAATGACGACAATTTTTCAATGATTGCACTAAAATGATTCGCTATAACGCAACAGTTTTGTCAAAATAAAATTTTCGAAATATTATTTGTCAAAAATTAGAAAAAAGTTTCGGTATGCATTTCCACCCTTACGAAAAAGAACTACTGGCAGTAATATATTGCAGCAGTGGTACGAAAAAATTACTGGCATTCTGTGTAATTGCCAGTAATATTCTCAGTGATTCTTGTAATATTTAATAATATTCTTATGTAATTGTCAGTAATATTTATATTACTGACTTTATTTATATGTAATCGGCAGTAGTTCTTTTTCATAAGGGCAGTAAGTATGTACATAAAGTAATTTGATTTCTGCATTTACGCAATTCTATTTCTACAAGTTTTTAACATTACATAGCTGAAATTTGTTTTCTCAATTATTGAACAATTTCTTTTTAAATTTAAGTTTGTAAACATACTGTTAGGATAAGTTCCCATATTGTTATTCTTTTGCCGAAAGTATTTAAAAATAGTATTTAAAAAGTAATTTTGCAAAACTTACAAATATTTTATAAAAAATCAATATTTTTACATCTATTTTTCAAAATATATCTACATAATTACAAATCACAATTTTCATGCAAGATTTTATCACATAATTTCATAAATGTTTTTTTATCAGGGATAAGTGTGTGTGCGTGTATGTAATTAGAATTCAACACTCGAAATTATTTGCATTTTTGGTTAGATTCTTAGAGAGTCTAGCCGAATTTCACGCCCGTTGCTGTCACTTTACTGCTTAAAAATGGTCCCGTTTTATAATCGGTGATAAGGAACGCGCCAGAGCGGTACTGCTTTTAGAAGCGCGTTAACTTCGCGAAAAAGCAATTGAGGTACATATGAATGAATAAGAAAAAACAAAAAGACGTTACGTATCCGTTAAGAATCTGGTTAAAGAAAATGTAAATTTCGAGCATTGAATTATGGCAATTTATTTATCGAAAAAAAATGTAACATCAACTCAAATGAAAATAGTTTCTAATCTAAAGTGAATGTAAATGACGCACATCATACAAACTAAATGTACATGTATATATTTATAATTCATTTTGTATATATGTATGTATATATATTTATATAATTCTAGATAATGGAACATGTACATTTATCAGCCAAATTTTGGATGGCAAACAAGATTTCTTCTTGGTTAGATATTTCTGGACCATCATATGTTGTAGATACAGCTTGTAGTTCAAGTTTTTTCGCTTTAGCCCATGCGTATACAAGGATACAAAACGGCGACTGTAATGCGGCCATTGTAGCTGGTGCCAATCTGTGTTTACATCCTTACATAACACATCAATTCTTTCGTCTTGGTATAGTTCTTTTTAAATGATAATAATTAATATTATATTATATTGTTTTTTAATTTAGCACAAAAATAAGTACACCTGCCGTCAGTAAATTTTGCGCAATGAGAGAAATAAAAATTCTTTAGTTTTCTTTTGGTTTTACTGCGTCAGTTTCTTCTAGTCGGCCGCCTTTCATTTATCATACGCGGATGATAAATAATCGTGGTCAGCTGGAAAGAACTAGCACAGTAGTAAGAGAGACCCAAAAGAAAGTGTATTTGTTTCGTCGCGTATGATACAATGGCAGCTAGTTTTTATGTCAATAATGTGGAATACTAAACATAGAATACACATATGTGAGAAATAACATATCCGTAAAATAAACTATTAATAATTAAATACTTTTAGGAGTATTATCTCCTGACGGTCGCTGCAAACCTTTTGATGAAAAAGGCGATGGTTACATGCGCAGTGATACGATTGCTGTGCTGTTTTTGCAGAAAGCAAAAGATGCAAGAAGAATTTATGCCACGTGTGTTAATATTAAATCTAATTGCGATGGTTTCAAAAAAGAAGGTATCACATATCCATCTTTTGATATGCAAAAGGCTGTGCTAGAAGAAGTTTATGAGGAATGCAAAATTGCACCTTCTGAAATATTATATAATGAGGCTCATGGAACTGGTACTCAAGTAGGTGATCCAGTAGAAATTAATGCTATTGATCAAGTTTTCTGTAAAAACAGAAATAATCCTTTATTGGTTGGCTCAATAAAATCAAATCTTGGACATTCGGAACCGGCCAGTGGTATATGTCAAATAGCAAAAGTATGTTGATATATACATGATTAGCTATAATAAATAATCTATTTTGCTAAATGTTACTTCAATAAAACTTGCGTACATACTGCTGATATACTGCTATCATTTAGCTATCGGGGTTTGTGTGCTTAGCGCTTTAGTCCGTTTTTATTGCTCTTTAAATGTATGATAGAATAAAAACAGACTGACGTTTTAAAAAGCTTGAGTGTTTAAAGTAAATCTCATGTAATGCTACAGTTAATTTGAATTACATTTGAATTTTTAAAAAGCTCTTCAAGCTCCGCATTTTCATTAATAATTTACTTGCTTCGCGAAACAGAGCGACGCATTGTCTCTGTGCCAGATTGTTTTTGTTTCTCAAAAGATCGCGTTGAATGAGTATAAATATGTCAATATATGAAGCAGTTAATCTAGAAAATTACCTATTATTTGTCAATTTAAAACTTTATTGTAAAATTAACATCTTTAACAAAATAGATTATTTGAAATGAGCAATCATATGTATAATAATATATTTAAAATATAACCCCGGGAAAAAATGGATTAAATCTAAATAGATCTAATTTAAATCTAACAAGATAAAAAAAATGGAAAAAGAGATCTACTTCCATCTAAGTAGATATAAAGTTGATCTAAACAGATATAAATAGATCTATGTAAATTTACACTTTATTTATCAGTATATCTATTTTAGATCTATAGATTTACTCAGATTTATTATATTAGATCTAAGCAGATCTAAACAGAACTAAGCAGATCTGAATAGATCTAATATAGTAGATCTGAGTAGATCTAATATAGTAGATCTGAGTAGATCTAAAGTAGATGTAATGATAAATAAAGTGTAAATTTACATAGATATATTTATATCTATTTAGATCTACTTTATATCTATTTAGATCTTATTTGGATCTAATTAGATCTAGTTTTCCATTTTTTTTATCTTGTTAGATTTAAATTAGATCTATTTAGATTTAATCCATTTTTTCCCGGGACTGTAAAAGTGCAGCAGAGCCTCTCTTACGTATACGTCTTTGACAAAACTCAGAGGAATAACTCAGTTCCAAAAAGTTGAGTCAAGGAAAACTCTGCTGTAAACATGAAAATAGATAGTACATATACTTATAACTGTTGAAGGTACTGATAGCAATGGAAACTGGTAAGATTCCAGCAACTCTGCACTACAAATCACCGCGAAGCACTCTTTCTGCTATTCTGGAAGGTAGAATAAAAATTGTTACTGAACTTACACCATGGAATGGTGGTTATGTAGGTATAAGTTCTTTTGGATTTGGTGGTGCAAACTGTCACGTATTGTTAAAATCGAATCCGATAAATAAGATCATGAAGCCAGACAATTTACCTAGACTTGTAACTGTGTCTGGCCGTACCGAGGAAGCTGTTAAAACAATTCTGGATGATGTAAGCTTAAAAAATTATATTATTATATATATTATAGTTTTCTCTATAAAATATTTAGTCTACATAATTAATATAAAACAGTAACGCGCGTAAATTCAGAGAAACTATTTACATATATATATACATACAGAAAGAGAGAGANTATCCCATTATATGTATATATGTATATATGAAGTATATCTTGAAAAAATTTACTTTTTTAAATTGTTTTTAGAGTTTTTTCAATTAACGTATTTTAGTACGTTACAGGTACATAATCGGCCGATAGATGTGGAATATATTGCTCTTTTACACTGCACTTATAATAAAAATATAGAACATCACCCATATAGAGGATATACTATAGTTGAATCAACAGAAAATCAGAGATCAATTAAGAAGCTAGAATGTTACTCAAATATAAATAAACAAATTTGTTTTCTATTTCCCGGAACAGATGTCATATGGCGTAGCATAGGTATTTATTTTAATAATAATTGCGATTATTTTACACACACACATGCATATGTGCACACGCATCTATATTAAAAATACTCAAAAAACTACTCGAAATCAATATACTTCAATATGTCCTTTGTCCTATTCATTCATTAATTGTTCATTTATTTCATTTGTGATACTTGGTCTTATATCCTATCTTATATCCTATCTTTCAGTAGATCAATGAATGCAAAATGTTTGGTTTTGATACACAATGATTTGACGTTTTCGTATAGAAAATATGTTTGGATTGGTTACAAATTTGTTTTATTTGTTTTTCTTTTTTCATTTATATCTTTATTCAACTTATTACGTTTTTATATCCAATTTTATATCTAATTTATTGTTAGTTGAAAATATAGATTAAAACGTTTCAAATTACGTAATTGTGGTTGATGTTTATCTCTCACATTATTTCTCTCTTTAGTATATTATATATTTCTTGTTTGTTTAAGCATGTTTATGTGTGAATGTACACTATTTGAATTTATATGTATGAAAAATATTTTTAACTGTTATTTTTCAGGCAAAGAATTAATGGAACTACCAATATTTGTTAAGACAATTCAGAAATGTGATGCAGCACTTAAACCACACGGTATATGTGTTACGGATATTTTATTCAACGAAAAAGAAAGTACTTACACTGATATTATAAAATCATTCGTAGCAATCATTGGTATTCAGGTAAGTAAAAAAAAGTATTTTTACATATTTATGTTCTGCTTCTTACATCTATTGAATTGTGAAGACTACGTGACAAGTAAATTTAAATTTTGAATTTAAAATTTGTTTAATTTATAGTTTAATATTTTTGCACTTAGCTGGTTTCAATCGCATTCCGATGTTGGTATAATATCTTGAGGAGATGTCTATAGTAGAATATGTTTATATATATGTATTTCCACATTGTACATGGTTATTTCTATATAGATTGCAATAGTGGATCTCTTATTACATATTGGAATTGTGCCCGATTACGTAATCGGTGAGTCGATTGGTGAACTTCTGTGCGGATATGCGAATGAACTTTTTACTGTTGAGGAAACAATTTTAATAGCGTATTATATGGGTGTTGCATTTAAAGAAACAAAAGCAGAACAGGTAAGAAAGTATAAAAGTATTTTTCTCTCTGTACATACTGTGTTATTTTATTATTACTGTTTTTTTTTTCAGTGTAATGATAGCCTTGCTGCTTGTAATCAATATTTAAAACACATTAGAACAAAGCACCTAGTAAACTATTTGAATCAAATAGTACCATGTAAATCTTTAAAAAGTTACAATAAGAAATGGTTAAATATGTTTTTGCCTCGCAATAAAACATACAACTCACTTACACAGTTATCTACTGCTGAATATTATGCACACAATGTAGTAAATTTAACACCACTTGAGAAACTTTTACCTTTGATACCAAAAGATGTGATAGTTATTGAAATAGTGTCGTATAATAATTGTCAGTTTTTTGTGAATAACTGTTTGGATTCAAGCTATATTTCATTATTTAAACATGGTCACCGGAACGATATAAATAGTATTTTAGAGGAAATTGGAAATCTTTATAATATTGGATTTCAGCCGCAAATTGCAAACTTATATCCATCAATACAGTTTCCAGTCAGTCGTGGAACACCAATGATATCTCCTCTAATA
>NW_018020819.1:33176-41433 GCF_002006095.1 Pseudomyrmex gracilis | reverse complement strand
CTAACAGAAATTATACAAATGTCAGTGCATATTTCTCTGGAATGTAATCTAGTACTACAGGCAAACTTTATTGAATTAATTGAAGATGTTGACACAGTTACAGAGCAAGATCTACTCTCCACAATTCTTTACGATATTTTAAATAATTTGCCATTAATTCGACCAAATGTTACATTGGTTGCCACAGCTAATCGTTTCGAAAATAATGAATTATCTCCAGATATCAAGCAGTCCGAAAATGTGACAAAAGACGAAGATTTCCTAATGATTATTGTTTTCAAACTTTTAACAAAAACCAAAAGTGAATTAATCGATACATTAATGTCTACATTAAAGGAAGGTAGCTTTGTGCTGTCAAGAGAAATTCTCACTGAGTCCTACAACTATACATTATTACAACAATATAATTTGAATATAGTTTTAGAAAAACGTACAGAGAAAGAGGCATTTGTGCTTTTAAGAAAAACACAAAGCATCGTACCGCAAGAAATTATATATATAAATAATTCTGACTTTTCGTGGATTAACAAGTTGAAGTCTGCATTAAACATGGATAACAAATTAAACGCATCCAGAAGAACAATATTAGTTGCGGACGATTTTGAATGTGGCATATTAGGTTTTATCAATTGTTTACGAAAGGAGTTCAACAAAACAAGGGACAAGATTAGATGTGTATTTATCCAAGACAAAAATGCGCCAAAATTTTCTTTACAAGACTCTGTCTACATAAACCAACTACAATTGGACTTGCCTGTTAATATTTTACGTCCGAACAAAGTTTGGGGATCGTATAGACATCTTCCGTTACCACAACTAGAACCAAAATTTGTACATCATGGTTATGTCGTTCAAAGTGTATGTTAATAACATAAATTTTCTAAANTAATTTATGATGTTTTACTATTGTGTATTTTTTGTTACAACAGTATATTAATATTTGTTGTAGGTGCGAGGTGATTTGAGCAAGTTGCGTTGGATTAAAGGTCCGATATCTTCTGATTACAAACAAGAAAATCTCGTACGTGTAGTATACGCATCACTCAATTTTAAGGATATTGTGATAGCTACTGGTAGAATTTCTATGGATGCTTTTGGAAGAAAAGCGGGAGAAGCCGATTCTTTACTAGGTTGTGAATTTGTCGGGTTCAATGCGGCTGATAAAAGAGTAATGGGAGTATGTACTCTAAGGTATGGAAAACACAAATTTATTACTTGTTACATGTTATATATAAAACAGGTATCTCCGATAATTCAATCCTTCAGGATTAAGCTGATCGATATAATTTCCAATTCTCCCCTGTTTCCTTTTAAGTTTTAGCAATTTTGCTAGTAAGAACAAAGAATCTATTTAAATATCATACAGTTATGTGAGGCACTTTCTATAAATGCGTATGTGCGTGCAACGCACATACATTTTTTATCTATGTGTATGGTTAAAAAAAATTTTAGGGACTTTTACAGACAAAACAAGTCAATGCGTTACGTATGACTGAAAGCTACGCCAACTAATATTTTGTTGTTACTTTTCTATAAGCGTAAAATGTTATCGCATTGTTTCTTGTCACGCGTAACGCATTGATTGTTCTGCCTACCCAGATGCCAAAGTTTACTGTTAAAAAAATAGAAAAATAATATGTGTATTTTAAAAACTATTACACCCATTTTTAGAGGAATCACAAATCTTATTGTGGCTGATCCACATCTTTGTTGGATTATTCCTGACAAATGGACGTTTGAGGATGCCGCAACTGTCCCAGTTGCTTATTGTACCAGTTGTTATGCTCTGTACACATGTGGAAAATTAAAGAAAAAAGATAAAATTCTTATCCACTGCGGCGCTGGTGCCGTTGGACAATCTGCAATTTATCTCGCGCTTTTTGAAAGATGTGAGATATTTACAACTGTAGGAACACCCGAGAAACGAAATTTTATAAGAGAAAAGTTTCCTTCTATTCCCGAAGATCATATAGGAAATTCTCGAGACACCAGCTTTGAACAAATGATTAGTCAACAAACAAGAGGTCGTGGTGTGAACATCGTGTTAAATTCTTTAGCAGAAGACAAATTGCAAGCATCTATTCGATGTTTGGCAAGAGGTGGTCGATTTTTAGAAATTGGAAAGTATGATTTAATATCTAACAATACCATAAATTTAAAAGAATTTTCAAAAGGCATTAGTTTTTATGGAGTTATGTTAGATAGAATATTTAGTAGTACTGATATAAAAAGAAAAATACATATTTATAACTTGTTAAACAATATGATTCAGCGTGGAGCGGTCGTACCACTTGTAAGAAAAGTTTTTGAACAACATGAGATAGAAACCGCTTTTAAACATATGGCAGCTGCAAAACATATAGGAAAGGTAAGTTAGAGTAAACCTGAAATTACAATTTTTATAGAAAATGTAATACCGTGTACAGCAACTAAAGGCGGTCACGTTATTTGTGATCGAGATTGTACATTTCATATATATAGTTCTTAAAAAAAATAATCATGTAGAATTAACATATAAACATTCTAGTACACTTATAACTACTTACACAGTGTGGTTTTTTCCGACAAATTTCAAATAAAAAAGTTTATGTAAAAAAATCTTAGCAAAATGTTACTTAATTCTTAAGATTGCAGTAGTATTGAATATATTTTGCGGCTTTGACAGATTATGCAGTTCCTGCTGATAATCTGCTATCGACAGTTCGATAATGATATAAATGCTATTTGTTGACAATAAATTTAAACCTGATTATTTTACAAACGGCTTTCGATGTTTTGCAATATTCTAGTAATAATTTTGCGATATTTTTGTAATCAACAATATCGTATAATCAACTCTTTACAAATTGTTATCAATTTATTTATAGTTATGGATTTTAAGCAAAGGACAAATTTAAATCAATTACCGAATAAAAATGTAAAAATATAAAAGCAACAAATAGTTTTGGGTTATTTGTCGGAAATATATTTTATTAAAACAAATATTTTATATTATTTTTTTTCTCTCAATATAAAGAACAGGTAACAGAAATATAATTTTAATAAAATCTTTTAAATTTTATTTTTGCTTTTAGGTAATCATAAAAATACGTACAGAGAAAGAAGTTGCGGACGCTCCTATTCTCGCGTATCCTCAATATTTATGTAATGAGCATAAATCTTATATTATTTTGGGTGGTTTAGGCGGTTTCGGCCTAGAGTTAACCAACTGGTTGATTGTTCGTGGAGCTCAAAAAATTATACTCATTTCACGAAATGGTATAAAGAACGGTTATCAACAGTCAAGAATAGAGTTATGGAAATCGTATGGAGTAAATGTGCAAATAATGACAGGCGTTGACGCATCTACTCACAACGGTTGTGCTTCTATTTTACGTTCTGCCAACGAATTAGGACCAGTGGATGCTATATTTAATCTCGCAGTTGTGCTAAAAGATGATATTTTCACGAATCAAACTCCGGAAACATTTGAAGAAACATTTCAGTCGAAAGTTCTAGCTACAAGGCAATTGGACGATTTGTCTAGAAAAATGTGTCCTCATCTTCGACATTTTGTGGTATTTTCATCTGTTTCATGTGGTAAAGGAAATCCTGGACAAACTAACTACGGTATGGCCAATTCGATAATGGAAAGAATCTGCGAAAAAAGAGTGCAAGATGGATTACCTGGCATGGCTATTCAGTGGGGTGCGATAGGCGACGTCGGTCTAGTCGCTGACATGCAACAAAACAATAAAGAACTAGTTATCAGTGGAACATTGCAACAACGAATATCATCTTGTTTAGAATCACTGAACAATTTCTTAATGCAGAATCGACCGATTGTAAGCAGTATGATTGTAGCTACAAGATCAAAAGTTTCTGGAGACATTGTGCATGTTGTGATGGACATAATGGGTAAATTTATTTATAAATTACTATATCATAAACTCATTCTTTTTGTCTTTCTTTTTATCAACAATAACCGTTTTGATTTTTTTTATTCCATTATCGAATGGTACTTTTACATGTTTTTGTATAAATTTCATACTTAACGCTCTCTCTTTGTCTCACACACACACATAGGATTGAAAACTTTAAAAGGAGTTGGAGAACAAGTACTCTTGTCTGAACTTGGCATGGATTCTATGATGGGTTTAGAAATTAAGCAAACAATAGAAAGAGAATTCAATATTTTCTTCACAACCCAAGAAATTCGAAATCTCACCTTCGCTAAAATCAAAAAAATAACTGAAAAAGATAAATACGACCAAAAGAATGTTGAGAAACAACTTGACACAAATAATTCGCAACATGTAAAAGTCTTTAATATTTTCCGGTTAATATCTGACTTAGATATAATTTCAAACATTTCTGTAGAACTCTCTACACAACGAGAAGTAGATAGAAACCAAGTATTTCTTTTGCCAGGAATTGAAGGATTTGCTAACATATACAACTCAATAGCTCCAAAAATTAAAGCTCCTGCAATATGCCTACAACATAGTTCTATTAATATTCCTGAATCTGCTCACTCTGTAATACAATCAGCCACTGATCTTTTATCTGTATGTAGTCAAAATAGAAATTTTTACATCTAGAAAAAAAATTATATAAGTTGTNTACAAGCAATAATAATTGCAAAAATCTTGTATTTTTTTAGCATATTTTATCAAAACTAACAGATTCTACAGAATTCGTAATTGGCGCATATTCATATGGATCTCTTATTGCTATTGAAATGGTAAAACAATTAGAAGCTAAAAACTTTCGAGGACGATTAGTATTAATCGACGGAGCTCCCAAGTACTTAAAAGACATACAGGAAACATTTTTCCCTTTTACTAATAGTCAAGAATTTCAAATTTGTGTGTTAAAACATATAATAGATAGTTTTAATATACCTGCATCAGAATTGGTATGTAATAACATAATACATAAAATATATGTTTTATATTGTGTATATAACGCTATATTAAAATTAGAGCACACAAACAGAGACATAAGCTACATTTAACAGTTGCTACTATATTTGTTCAGTATATATGCGTGTTTCAGATTATACCAGAATTAAATAAATATGCTACTTGGGAAGACAAACTAAATAGTTTTACAAAATACATTACTAGTGAAATGATAACTTCTTTCAAACTTTCCATCGACTCCATTAAACTATTTTGTACAACAATTTACAAACATTTAATTGCTGTTCAAGAATATGATACGTCTTCATTGGTATCAATTCAGTCACCTATAATACTATTAAAAGCAACAAACTTATTACTTTCTGCGGTAGAAGAAGATTATGGTTTAAATAAGGTAATTTATTAGCAAATATTCAATTTTTCCTACCAGTATACTTTTATATAACTGATGTGTTTTGGTCGCAGATAAGCAAAAATGTACAAATTCACTACGTAGACAGCAATCATGTATCAATAATTAATAGTGATCAGGTCGCAGCTGCTATTAATGGAGAAATAAGACAAGAGTAATAAACAGTTTGTTGTCGAAATAACAATAGAATGTAAAAGAAACAAGTAATTTGCTGTCAATTTATCAAACACAAACAATTATCTGGAAAAGATATGCAAAATTTCTCGAAGAGTGCGCAATTTAAAAAAAAAAAAATATTTACATAACAAATGTTTTAGTTTACATGAATCTTCTGATGACTATTTAATAGAAACTATGACTCTACTAATCTCAACATTATCGGAACAGTATCAAAATTGATTTAATTTAATTTCACGGACTCAAAGCATATAAAAAATAGGTAAATCTTTTGAAAACAGACAATTGTTTTCGGGAAAGTTTGTGTGTGTGTGTGGTTTAAATAAATTACTTATTTTTTTTTTTTTGCTGTGGTTTTTTGGGCACACGTTATACGGATCGTAACTGAAATATTTTTTGTAAATCGAAATAAAATGAATTTTGAAGAGAAATTCATATGATGTTGATTTTCTAGAAGCCCGTCCCAATATACATAACTATTTACAAAAGAATTCCAAAGAAATTGCAAAGAATCAAATTTTAAAAATTAAATTAGTAATTTTAAAAATTACTCTGATAGCAACCTGTCTGTGTTTTTGTTGTCATGTTGCCGAAAACGCTTGAGTTTTCAGCAAACTTAGAACAAGGTGAGTCAGACATTTATCTTTGACATGACACGTATCATACATGTGTTGCCGACAACTTGCTGTGTATCTGCTGTCAACGATTTATCAGTAGCATAAAGAGCATAACATAACAAGTTACCGACAACATATGCTGAGTCACACATTTAAGCAAAAATACAATATGTCGAAAAAAACGAACATATATATATATATATTCAATGGCACATCGCGTTGTGATAGAGGAATTAATTCGAGATTTCACTCGAATTAATCTTTGAAGATCTGATTTAGTTCGCCGATCAAACTGATTAACTCGATGAAAGATACCGGAAAAAATCCTAATGGTGATAGGTGGGATTTGTACTCGAGATCTTCGTATTCGCAGCCCTTGCACTCAGTCCGCGAGACCACTTGTTTCTTACTAAAATGTAATTGTTTTTATCTACTTATTCTGAAAAAACGGTCATTTGTTTTCGAAATTTAATGGGCTACAAGATAGAAGTAATATATTTCAAGAGTTTTTAACAACCATACGACAGAAGTACAGACATCGGTGTCTTGTTACCGTCATGTTGCTCTTTTGTTGCCGAAAACAAATGACAAGAGCAAAAAGTTTTTTATGAATAGAAGTCATTTTGTTGACAACGTAAGGAGCAACAATTGCTTTCCGTTTACTCTAAATCTGTTAACACAAAATGACTCAAATTTGCCTTTGTGTTGTTGATTACGTATGACTATGCATTACGTTTTCAGCATATACACAGTAACTAGTCGAAAACCTTTGCTCAGGCATTAAGTTACATGATTTTGCAAAAATGCTTGACTATCAAGGTAAGGCCTCTGATAAAGTTAGTGTACTGATTATTAATGACTAAATTAACATATCTATACTAATGAATATGTTAACATATCTAATGCCGCAGCGCTCATGGAACTTAACCCATTTGCATCATAAACGCATATATGTCCGCATTTTGCCTGGCCACTATCACCAGAGCGCATATATACGCGCATTTTACTTAGGCATTTATCACCAAAGCGCATATTATTGTCCAGCGGTGGGGCCCCTCACGCACTTTTTTTTTCGATAATTAGATTCCATTCCGTTTAAAACATTTTGGTGATAAGAACGAATTTTTGACTTTTCTTTGTGATGCAAATGGGTTAATAATAACTAATAAATTACTAGTAAGAACTAGTAATAACTAGTAATTACTAGTAATTACTATATGTTACACAGTAATAAATATAACATTTACTAGTAATAACTAGTAACAAATATAACATTTTCTTTCTTCTAGATTACTAGTATAGCATAATTGTTTTTATATATATTCTTATTCTTTCTTCTCTTATATATTTCTAACTCTCAACCAACTTGTGTCGAACAAAGTTTATACAACAAAATAAAAGTTTTATTTACAAAGATATGTTGTGCACATCAAATCAAGACTTTGCTTTCAAAGATTTGCTCAAGATTTCACTCTGCTTTGTATCGGAGTGAATAGAGTGTACACAACAGGTGCTTTCCAGGTAGTGACACAAACCAAAACAAAAATTATTCTATTTTTGTTTTTCAATGAATATTGAGGGAACAGAACGATTGATTCTTGTGTTGACTTGTGTCGCTAACTGAAAAGCATCCACAAGCAAAGAAACACAGCGCAAAAATATACAGAAACAAATCAAGAAAAGTTTATCGTCATGAAAAATACAATGCGGTATATGATATCGAACAAAATCTTTTATTACAAGTACTGATATCTTTACGACGTTTCTCTTTCGGACTTTACGATGTCTTTCGTGCTTAATTTCTAATCTAATTCTCGATTTATGACATAAGAATTTGATTCTTTCAGACCGATTATTCGAAAAACCGGTTATCGAAATGAATGTGTTATATAAAGATTTTTCTCGGGTGTTAACCGCGTTAGTGTCATTTTTATACCGACGGTTCGTAAACATTTCAGCTCACTTCATCAGGTTTTTATGATACTAGTCAGGGACTCGGACCGAAATGAAATTTCGGTCCGTTTACGGTTACGGTCCGATGCTGTACCTGATTTTCGGTTTCGGTTTCGGTTCCGGTCCTTTTATCAATAACGGTGACCGTAACCGTTTGGATATCGATTTTTTTCGGTTACAAGTGTTTAAGTATC
>NW_018020819.1:31152-32441 GCF_002006095.1 Pseudomyrmex gracilis | reverse complement strand
TAGTCTACATAATATTTCGGGCCGGTTTTCAGTTTCGGTTTGACTAAAATAACGGTTACGGTCCGGTTATCGGTTTCGGTTTCAGTCCGGTCCGGATCCTTGATACTAGTATCAAGCTGCTCTTGAAATCCTGATGAAGTGAGCTGAAATGTTCACGAAACTTCGGTATAAAAATGACCCTAATGCGGTTCAAACTCGAAAAACATCTTCGAATGTTAATACACCGCGAAAGTATCAAATATCAGAACGTGTCTCTCATTTAATTTGAATAATCGTTCTACTGTATGTATTAAACTAACAGAGATTCATATAAAATTTTACAAAAAACATTGCGAACATTTATATATAATGTTCACAGTGCATTGTGAATAATGCATATTTTCATTCATTCAATTCAAATGTGCATGGACTGTATATGTATAAAACTATACATAATTTATTTAATTCATAAATATGAAAAAAAAAAACTGCTTTCTGAGCATTGAAACTATGGAAGAATATCATTATTCTTGAAAGAATGCTTTATCATCGAATAAAGTTCACATTATTGTATATACGATCGAATCGTAGTTCGGCTCATTTACTGCGGTTTTGTTCCTGAACAATATAGATCTAAAGAGTAAATTGACTTCGGTGACAAAAGAAATTTGTGAGTTTTTCATTACTAATATTTTGCAATTTTCATTTATTATCTAATCGTGATTTATAGATTTTAATATTTTAAACTAATAATATATGAATATAAAGACATGAAGAGCCGTTCGCAGGATGTTGTGCGTAAATGTGAGAATATATATATATATATATATATATGTATTCACGTGTAATATTTTTCACGTGAGTTTTTTTGGAATTGAAATAACAATTCTTTAAATCAAATATGATGCTAATATTGCATCTTATATATGCAGGGTTCCCAATACCCCCTTAACTAATTTTAAAATATTGCGAAAAAAACTCCTCAGCCAGGAGTCGAACCTGGAATCTCCGGCTTTCCGGGCCGTCGCCTTTTCTGTTAGGCCACCGAGTATTACACGTGAATACATATATATATGCATTCATATACCCAGCAAACAATTTGGTTGCGAGATGTCGCAGTTTTGTCGCCAACCGCCGGCGAAATCAGTAGACCAAATCCATATCCATCTGAGTCCTCATTAGGATATGGTTTGGCGACCATATCTGTCAAACATGTGAGATGTCAAAATGAGACCAAAATCATAACAAGTCTGCCACTAGCAAAGCAAAGCCAAAGTGACGCACCAAATCCAGAACAGATTTGGTGATCG
>NW_018020819.1:20914-29932 GCF_002006095.1 Pseudomyrmex gracilis | reverse complement strand
CTCATGTATGTGCTAACAGAGTTGTTGCGTTTTTTGTCTCTATGTGCTAACAGTTTTGGCAGCACCAAAGCATGTTTCCGTACTGTAGCGTTTCTGCACACAGTTTCTGTTGCCAAGGTCTGCGCAGTCAGAAATTGTTTGCTGGGTATATATATATTCTCACATTTACGCACAACATCCTGCGAACGGCTCTTCATGTCCTTATATTCATATATTATTAGTTTAAAAGACTTATAGAGCCCGAGAGTAATCTCTATTTATCACTAATTGTTTTAATATTTTAGTTAATATGAGTGGAGACGTTAATAAGTTTATACCGGCCTTTTACTCTCATCGGAGTGTTTTTGTTACTGGTAGCACAGGTTTCATTGGTAAAGCATTGTGTTAAAAATTACTCAGATCTTGTCCGGACATTAAAGAAATATTTCTGTTGATACGGCCACAAAAGAATTTAACCATCAATAATAAGCTCAAGAAGATGTTGAATAACAAACTTTTTGACACATTACGAAGCGAACGGCCATCCAGTTTCGATAAACTCATTCCTATAAGCGGAGACATAATTACTAAAGACTTGGGAGTGTTGCCAAAGGACAGACAATTGTTAATCGAAAGAGTATCGATAATTTTTCACATTGCGGCTAATGTTCGTTTTGATGAGAGTCTCAAGAATATCGTTTTCTGCAACTTACGAGCAACGCGCGACGTTTGTATTTTAGCTCAATCCATGAAAAATATAGTAGTAAGTTTTTCTTTCTCTATATATTTTTGTTCGCAAGTAAATTTTTCTATGTGGCTTCGCGTGCTCATTAGACAGAATTCTAACAATATCGTAATGTTCAATTTACAAATTTATCGAAAAAGGCTTTAAATTATGTGAGCTCGACGTACACACAAAGCGACAAACTCGCGGTGGACGAGGTCTTGTATCCCTTCGAAGTCGACTGGAGGCAGACGATCAAGATCGCTGAGTCTATTGACGAAGAAATTCTAAAAATATTCACAAGAAAGTAATTCTATATTATTACAAACGCGCATATACATAAAATACATACGATAAGAAAACATTTATAAAATTATGTGACAAAATCTTGCATGAAAATTGTGTGATTTGCAATTATGCAGATATATTTTGAGAAATAGATGTAAAAGTATCGATCTTTTATAAAATATTTGTAACTGCAAAATTAATTTCCAAATACTATTTCGGCAAAAAAATAACGATATGGCGAATCATCTTAGCAGTATGTTTGCAAAATTAAATTTAAAAAGAAATTTTTTAATAATTGAGAAAAAAAAATTCAGCTATGTGATGTTTACAAAACATGTAGAAATAGAATTGCATATGAAGAAATCAAATTAATTCATATATGTATATGCTTATCGAAATGCATAACGAGATTCTTTTCTAATTTTTGACAAATAGTTATTTAGACAATTTTATTTTGACAAAACTGTTGCGTTATGGCGAATCATCTTAATTAGTGCAATCATTGCAACATCGTTGTCATTTATGACGCCATTTTTGTGCAATAGTTTTACAATTTGCTTATTGGGGTTTGTATATACTATTATTGTAATATTATTTATGTATATTACTATTGTAACATATTAAAATATTGTTTACGCTTATTTGTTGATTATTACAGATATATAGGAACGTTCGTAAACACTTACGTTTTTACAAAAAGATTAGCCGAGCAAGTAATAAGTGACTATTCCGAATCACTGCCTTGCCTTATCATTAGACCGTCTATAGTTGTAGCAACAGTTATGGATCCTCTATCAGGTTGGACTGACAGTTTCAATGGTCCATTTGGCATGGTTATTAGCGCTGGTGTTGGGATACTACACGTAGCGTATGCAGATTCTAGTACAAATTGCGACTATATCCCGATAGATTTAGTAATTAGAGCAATGTTAGTCGTGTCTTGGAAACGCGGAATACAAAAGTATGTAATCAAGCCGTTTCTTAGTACCTGAAACATTTTTTTCAATCACTGGCGAAAGTGCGTTAAACTTCATAAGATTTTCTATGTGAATCAGTATCTCTGAGAACAATAGCCTTCACATTTACAACTGCTCTATAGGCAATACAAAATCCATAAGCCTCGGTGAAATGATAACCAGTGGAATGCGTTACTTAGATGATATTCCTCTCAAACACATTTGAAAACCATATGTGATTCTGACAACAAATCGTTCGCTATATTACATATTGATGATAATATTACATATTGTGCCCGCAGTATTCATAGATGAAATATTAAAATTATTTCGTGCAAAACCGATGTAAGTATTATGTAAAACTTTATATTTATACACGCTATATTTTATCGAAAATATGCGATACCGAATTTGAGATTTTCTGTATAAGTTTAACACGTTCATTGATTCATTTAGATTATTAAGATTGCAACGAAAAATATATGTAGCAAACTATGCTCTGTCGTTTTTTATATTTAATGTTTTTCATTTTAATAATACAAATTTAATAAGTGTATTTGAAAAACTGAGCGCTGATAATGAAAAAGAATTTGGATACAAAGAAATTATAAAATTTGACATGGGAAATTTTTTCAAGTACGTATAAAAGCTTACGATATGCACTAAATATACAATCTTACCAGAAAGACATCTATTTTGTCTACAAAATTATTCTGTACTTCAGAAATAAAATAATATTTTTCTTTATTTTAGAAACTCAATTATCGGTATAAAAATTTATTTACTCAAGGAAGATATGAATCATCTAGAACAAGCCAGACGTCATTCTAAAAGGTAAAGTATTAAATAAAAATAAGACCTCTGCGCAACTGCTAGTTTTTTCAACCAATTTCGAGTTTGTGTGTCTGTCTTTCGTCAAGAAACATTAATATTCTTTCTGCAAAGCTTTCAGATAAAATAATACATTTAGCACTCTCTGACGGAATGTTTCACATGAACGTTTACGTTTAGTAGATTATAATGTCGTTAGACAAAAGTAAAGTTTAGGGTTGTAAGAATAGAAACGTTAGTGACAACATATTTTTTTAGGTATTAGAAAAGACAATACGCTCCGAATTATTTAAAGAAAGGCGTTGAAATGGCTGTTGAAGCAAAACACAGAAGTTGTAGTGTGTAGGTGTAATACTTGGTTTATTAAACAAACATCGAAGATAATAAACATTTCGATCTTCGGTTTAGATCTTTCTCAATATAATTAGAGAAATGCAATAACGATTGTCATTGTGATTGTAAAGAGTGTAACAAAACTGATAGTGAATAGACCACAACTTTACAAGAGCAAGTTAGGTAACTGTCAGTTACTAACAGCCATTTCAACGCCATTTTTTTTAGCTGTGTTGCCAGGCGAACAACTTTTAGCTATTCAATTTAGGTTTACACAGAAATCACAGATTTCTGTTAAATTTTTTGTTCAAAACTTCTTGGCAGATCACAAAAAATTTAAAAGTAATACACTTTGTAATAAATAAAAGAAACTCGCTCGGGGTATACTATTTAATGTAATGTTTAATTTAGGACAAAAAACTCAACATACGTACATCTACATACGACACATCTCGCGCCATAAAATTGTACAACTTTCAAAACACGTTCGATTTATTTATCTCGACTGCATTTAATAAAAAATATCGTAGCTAGCTTGATTATGGCCGCAAATGATATTGATCGCAAATGATGTGTAATAAACGCTGTTGACGTAAATTGTATGTAATCTTACAAAAATTGTTTTATAATATATGTCATTAGATATATTTGTATTGCTAATTAAACGAGTTTATCTGATATTTAGTGCTTTCGCGGTGTTCATATAGAAGAGTTCATATCGACAGTCTCTACGTATAATTTCATAAGTGTCACACACGGGATTTTCAGTTTAGTGCATTGCAACACTTAAAAAATCATTAATTAATAGGTTATTAATAGGTTATTTATAATCACCAGATGTATTTAAAAAAGTTCATAAGATAAAAATTTGAAATCGTAGAATCTTTTAACTACAAAATTTGACAGTTTTTCCGTCGGAAAATTGAGGAAGTAGAACTACCACTCAGGTATATGTTTAATGCGGGACGTATCAAATTTGCGAGCTTCAAAGCTCTAGGAATTTCAAGTTAAAAAAATATAAAGATTTCAAGTTTTAAATTGCTTTTCTCTGAAAGTTGCGGAGTTACGGGATCATACGTAGAAAGTCACGATACGTACGTTGCGTAGCCGTATAGTAGTCTCGAAACGCTTATACAGCGATAACTACGCGTTTTTTAATTGTATTGCATTAACACAATTATGGTTTTTGCATTATCAGACAGAAGATTTACATTTTCTCGCACGTTCTTTATACCAAATATATATATACACATATATACAATCCAAGTAATTATAAATATCGAAAATCATGTTAAAGAGAATGGTAAAGATTTACTCTGCGTAACGCAGATAAGACTTAAAACTGTAAAAACAAAACTATAAAATAATGACATAAAATTTCTTTGAAAATATTTTAAAAATATTTTAAGCAAAAGATTATCTAAAGCTATATAAATCGACGCATAAAACACTCTTTTTTGAACGCTGCCAGCGCTCTTAGCGCTGGTAACGCTCTTAGCGTGCTAATAGTGATGATCTCTCAATGTTTCTTATATATAAAATAATAAAAAAATATCTTATATACATATATATAAAGTACAAATAGAGTCAACTGATCACAATTATCGTAATCGATACTCTCCGTCTCGTAAAAACAGCGTTTATCTTGACGTTTCACTTTGTTCATTTTTCGTACCCAACTTCTAAGTCGACGAATTTATGTTAATATTTCTCAAGTGAAAATGATTGTTAATTCAATTTATAAAATTTAGTAATTAAATTTTTCGACATTGCTTTGCAAACACTGTATGCTAGGTGACAAAACTTTAAATATTTTATAAGAAATACAAACAAAATACTTAATTTACTATTATTGATGTTTCAGGATGAACTGGCTCGACAAAATAATCAAAATATTGTTCGTAATTATGGTATGGTATATTTTTTCTTCATGATTGCAGAATACGTTTGATCAACTATTGATAGAAGATACTTTATTTCATTTATGTGAGATCAATTGATAAAACTGCAACTTTAAAGTTAATTGCAGCTTTTATTAATCGCAGAAGTCTAAGAATTATGTAACTAAGAATTATGTCTGTGACTACAAAAAAAAAAAAAAAAAAAAAAAAAAAAGATATTTGTTCAAAAACTGTAATGAAAAAAAAATTTACTAATGTTATGCTACAAAAACTCGAATTATTAGGTGTATGCAACAGTTTTAGTCTTTTTTTCATTTCCTTGATAAAATTATTTCAAATTGAAATATTTTCCTATTCTTTTGTGTTTTTGTAAGGCGGCAGAAAATTACAGAAAATGAGGAAAAGTGTTTCCCAAATTGATTTGTAGGCAATGTATTTGATGATTAACAAGTAAAAAAAAAAAAAACAAGACTAAAACTTTTGCATACATCTAATAAATATTTTGATAGTTAAAACTTTACAAGCTATATGCACAGTAATATACAATACAGTTATCGTGATAAAAATATTTTTACAATATTGTGTAATATCATTCCTTTTTGTATGAAAAAAAAAATTGCCGTCACTTCATAAATCAAGAAAACACGTTTTATGATGACGGACAAACGCGATCACACTAAGTTTTTCTCTAAATGTTGTGTGGAAAGTTGCAATGTTTTTTCTTATCCTTTTCTGTTCTTCTTTTTCATCACGAGACCGGTCATTTTAAATTCCAAAATAAATCAAATCTACGCTCGCGAGTACTGTGACACACCTGAAGAAGATGACCATTTGGACTCGTGCACATAGCGCAGAATAGAAGCGCACGCACCGACAACGTGTAACCATATCGCTCGTGATATGGTTACGATATGATTACGTAGTTGCTAATGTGCACAACTTATCGACATGGCGCTGGCTTACAGAGCGGAGAAACCTCTTATAGCCCGCGAGCCATAACTCCACCTACTTACCTGACTCTATAGAGGTTCTTATTCTTAGTTCTTAGCTCGGTCGACTCTTTAATAACATGAGTGTTCGTCTGTTTTGGATTTGATTGTGCAAACGAATGCAAAAATATGGCAAGTTCGTCACGGTGAGTACCTTACAAGTTTTTATTAATTTTAGAATTTAGTTATGTAGCAAAACATGTAATACACAATTATCGCAAGTAAAATGTAAAAGTTTTGGACATATACATAAGTAATATTAACGCACAAAAAACCGAGGTTAAGATACCTTACTCGCGTGTACGTATGTATACAAATTTTCTCCTGTTTTCCACATCGTGCAGAAAGATAATGATGTTAATTATCACACCATAGAAACACTGTTGATCGCGTTAAAAACAAATAGTTAATCACGTGGAAATAAAGTAATTTTGACACGAATCTGATGGAAAATAAGTGCTATGCTAAACACAAGCTGCATAATGTATAATGCATGTGTGGTACATATATACATCAAGTATAATGCTTTGTTTAAGAACTGGAAATAAAATTATTGTTGATATGTGAAAAACTTGTTGATTGATTGGTTGGATTGATTTGTGGAATTACGTATCAAATCTAGTTGGAAAATTTTTTTTTTACTTAGAGATATAAATATAAAAAAGAAAATATTTAAAGGTTATTATTAAAGTTAGTGTTTCTTTATGCACAGGCATGCTACAAATAAGGTTTGTTGTTATGCACATCCAGATGCTCCACTTATAGAAGACTACAGAGCAGGAGATCAGATTTGCTCAGAATGTGGATTGGTTGTTGGAGATAGGTAAAAACTTAAGAGTTTCTTTTTTTTAGTAGTTCAACAATTTTGTTGTAAGAACTACATTTTATTAATTACAATAGAAAGAGTTTCAATATGTTCACATATATTATCTTCTTTATTGTTATTATATTTTCTCTTATGTCTTAGAGTGATAGATGTAGGTTCGGAATGGAGAACATTTAGCAATGAAAAATCAGGAGTAGATCCATCACGTGTTGGTGGTCCGGAAAATCCACTTCTTAATGGAGCAGACTTGTCTACAATGATTGGGCCAGGAACTGGTGCTGCTTCTTTCGACAGCTTCGGCACTGCTAAATATCAAAATCGGCGTACGGTTAGTATTAAATATCATTTTTGTCAATTTATGTAACATGACAATTACAACGAACAAATATTCTTTTTTTAGATGAGCAGTTCTGACAGAGCACTGCTTAATGCAATTCGAGAGATCAATAATATGGCGGATCGTATCAATTTGCCAAAAACTATTGTAGATAGAGCCAACACATTGTTCAAGCAAGTACACGACGGCAAGAATTTGAAAGGTCGCGCAAATGATGCAATCGCTTCTGCGTGTTTATATATCGCGTGCCGACAAGAGGGCGTGCCACGTACTTTCAAGGAAATTTGCGCTGTTAGCAAGATAAGCAAGAAAGAGATCGGCCGATGTTTCAAATTGATTCTGAAAGCTCTTGAAACCAGTGTGGATCTAATCACTACAGGAGACTTTATGTCGAGATTTTGTTCCAATCTTGGTCTTCCAAATATGGTACAGAGAGCCGCTACGCATATTGCTAGGAAAGCAGTGGAAATTGACATTGTACCTGGAAGATCACCCATTTCAGTTGCTGCTGCGGCAATTTATATGGCGTCACAAGTATGTACAAAAACCGTTTCATGACACTGCAATTTCTATGTGATATAGACATTTTTTTCTCATGCAATACTTTATCTTGTGTACAGGCGTCAGAAGACAAAAGATCTCAAAAGGAGATTGGAGATATTGCTGGTGTTGCAGATGTCACGATCCGACAGTCATATAAATTAATGTATCCGCACGCAAGCAAGCTTTTCCCTGAAGATTTTAGATTCGCTACACCGATCGACCAGTTACCGCAAATGTAAAGTTAAGAAAGTTATATTTTTTTGGTTTCAAAGAGTATATTTAATTATTTTAAAAGGATGTAATTTTTTGCCCCTGTCACAAAGAATCAAGTAGGAATAATACATTTATTACACAGGAAACATTCCCAAAAATAACAAAACTCTCCTAAACAACAGTTCTCTTACCTTACTTTCTGTGAATTATCTTTTTCTTTTTTCTTTTATTCCACTTTTTTTTTATTTCACTTTCTACTGATTTTCAAAAAGACAATAGTTTAAATGACGTGACGTTTATTTTACGCTGCATCTTTGCGTCATTATAAAAAAAGTCTCGTTTTATACAACATATACTTTTATGCTATTCAGTTTTTTAGTTATTTCTTTCTTTCTAGTAATACTAATTTGTAATATAAGAAAAGAGATGTGTGTTTAATAATGTTACTAAGAAAGTTCAAGTATCTGTTTTTCAACAACATTAGAAAAGAAAACGTCTATGTAAAAAATGACTTTTATATTGAAATGTACTATGTATGTATACTTTCAATTTGATATATTGAAATAGAAGTAAAATACAAATATACAAATATCGTCTATAAAAGGTGTAAAGTACAAAATTGATAAATATATATGCTCACGCTGAACACTAAATTTTCTATGTACACATATAAGATCTTTACATTTTTATAAAATTCAGAGCTCGTTTTATACTTACATGCAACACAAAAACAACAACAAATAAATCTATTACATTTGAGAAGTATTGTATATATAAAAAAAAGAGGATGTATAAATTTATATATAATCTCTCTGTGAAATTTGCAATACAAAATAGATAAAATTAGTAAAATTTCTTCTAATTTGTTCATACTTGTATTTTTCTTTTTTCTGAAAATTTTTAATTAGCGCAAAAGAAGAGTATAATAAAGTTTGGATTTATGAAATTTGTTTTTATTTTTTATTTTACATACATATACTTTTTGACTTTGCTAAGAATTATCTTAACTTTTGCTGTATGGGCCAGCCTAATGCAACTTTGTTATTGTTATTATTACATAATAATAATAGTTATATACATATATATATATATATATAT
>NW_018020819.1:0-20879 GCF_002006095.1 Pseudomyrmex gracilis | reverse complement strand
ATATATATATATATATATATATATTATTGATTATGTATTACATACTGATTATACATTTTGCGTATGACATAGCAAGCTTGCTGTTAAGTGCGTAAATACACTAAAATGTATCATACATATGTAGAATGCGATGTATGAAAACCTGAATGAAATATAAAAACTATCTAAAAAAGATCACATGAATTTATAAATGTAAATAAGATAAAGTAAGAAATGTGTGTGTGTGTGTATTAACATTATATTAACTATGCCGTGCGCAGCATGGCATGATTATCTCATAAAATTATTTTCAACATGTTTAACAGTAATCAAGAAACTAAGCCCAAACTCGCAGAGTTGAGTCCCAGCTTCCAGTAGACAGAGCAGTTCCGTCCGGAGAAATCCTTAGACACGAAACTCGATTTTCATGACCATATAACAGCGCTACTCGTTGACATTTTAATGTGTCCCATACGTTCACCGAATAATCGTTGTATCCGGCGAAAAGCAAGCGCCCACTTATACTGAGATCAACCGCATTTGCTCCAAATATTATACTCTCTTTTGCATATACTGCAACTTCTCTATCAGCACGCAAATCAAACAAGCGGCAAGTAGCATCATCCGAGCCTGTTACTACAGCGTCGCCCCCAGGATGAAATCTCACCTGTGTGCACGAAATATAATATATTATTATATACGCAAAACATTAATTGATAGCACAATTCTTGTTCTTTGGTATATACGTACCGAATTAACGTCGGACTGATGTCCTTCAAAACTTTGCACACATTGCCCACTGCGCATATCCCAGATCAAGACCAATTTGTCGCAACCACCTGACACAAACGTATTCCCGGTTTCACTTGGCGCTAAATCGATGGACATAACATCACTGGAATGACCTTGGAAACTCTGTAACAATTGTCCGCTCTCTACATCCCACAATCCGCATGTGCTGTCTCCGCTGCCTGTTAATATCTGTTGATCACTGTTTGGAAATGCACAGCAGGACATATAGGACGTGTGAGTGCCGACAGTTCTTTTGTGAGTTGAGACATCATCTTCCAGACTTAATGGATATACCGTAACTTTGTTATCTAGACCGCTACAATATATAAAAAAAAAACGAGTAAGTAATAATAATTTCCTATAATTTAATATATCTTTTTCATTTGCATCTGTTATTGTAATATCTATTGTATGAAACGAATTATATTTACCCGCATGCAACTAAGGTACCGCTAGGACCATAAGCGCATGCCATCACCCATGTAGTAGGCATGCTAACAGCGTGTTCTTTATTTGTTGTGAAAGCATCCCATATGATCATTCTTCCATCCTAAAAAAAAAAAAGAAACAACATATTAATTTTATTACGTAACAAGCTAAGATCACAAGATTAGAAATGGGCTATTGTCTACCTGTGAGGAAGAAACGATATGACGCTTATCAGGAGACCAATCTGAGCATAGAACCTTAGCTTGATGTCCTTTTAAAATACGTCTGAGCTTCACATTTATACAATTAATTGCTTCAAGCCTATCTGCTACACTAGCAACTGTAAAAAATAATATATACAAGATAAATTTAAGACATAAATATAGCATATACAAAATATAAAATATTATATAAACACATTTTTTTAATCACAAAAGCTTTGATAATAATTACGTGTGATATCATTCAACTTTTGTCGTTCATCCTCTAAACGTATCTTTAAGCTTTCCGCTTCTTTCGCCAACTTTTCTATGTGTTCCAGTTCTGTTGCAGAGTTCATACTGTCTCACTTTTAGTCGACAATTTCTTCTTTGACATATAATAAAGAATTTGTCATAAACAGAGAGAATTCTTCTCATACGTGTACAAGTATAAATGTGAGGATTATCAGAATTTATATACGTACATGCATATATATATATATATTATACACACACACACACACGCATTACTTTAATGCGTGTACATTTATACATACATTTTACAAATTTGAGATAAAACAGTTGAAGACACAGTTGATTGTTACTTGTGTCACATTGGAATGCTTCAGAATTCTATTTTTGCAAGCAAAACGAAATGGAGAGCCCTCGAATTCCCGCAAATGTTTCGGTTCCAATATCTCTTATTTACAGTCATTGCGAACGATTTTCCACGTCATTTTTCTTGCCGCTGCGTTCGCTCTTCTCTTTTATTTTTTTTATGTGCGTTTATTTTCAAGCGAGAGCGAGATCTCGCCAACACGCGCTAGAACGAGGATAATCGATACGACGCGAATTGACATGAGACGAAGCAACCACCAAAAGCACCTGATATGCTTGACAAGGCGCCGCCGGTCGGCGCCGATGCACTGCGAGCGGCTGAATTACCCTTCTCTGGTCACATCTGCTGGTTTAAAAGGCTTGTTGAACACATCGTTTAAAATGATCACTCTTTAAATTCAGTAAGACAGTTTTTTTTTATTGTGTATATTTATTAAAATAAAAACTGCAATCTGACACTTGCGTGTATTGGATATATACTCGGGAATTTTTTTTTGTTGTTTCTTATACATAGAATTACATTATTTAGTACTTCTAGGTACTCGTCAACATCAATAAAACTTAGATTTTTATGTGTACATTAATGTATATCATGTTAATAGTCGCACGCAAATTTGTTTATTGATTTGTGCAATTGAATATTTGTTGCGCTTGTAACACGCATTCCAATTTCCCGCTTTCCAACGCTACGACACATTGCGCAGACATGTTTCTCTCTGTGACGTACAGAATTTGAGGAAGTAATATCAAAACGCAAGTAGAAAATTAGTTTTTTTTTTTTTTTTTACTTCTTACATTGTATAACGTACTAAATGCGCGTGGTAAAATAACGAACAACGAAATTCGAAATAATTTGCGAGTTTATATTTGCGATGTGATGTCGCTGAGATAAATCAATGTGTCTACTCGACAATGTGCGCACGACAAGTCGCGCAGATTTGGGAATTGCAGAGAGGGGGCATCACCGACACCACTACGACATTTCCCTCTCGTTCCTTGCTCCACTGTACTCGATCGATCATCTTGTCGTTTTTAACCGTTCTCCGTTCAGTGCACTGAAAAATGGCACTTCTATCGCTACGCTTGGCCTCGTCTCTGGCCAGACATCTGCCAAATACCACCGCGCAGGTAATTAAGAAAAAGAAAAGGAAAATTTTCTCATGAAAATACTTTGTCACACATGAAGTGTTCCTACACATCGGGTGGAACGTGCCGACATTTTTCACTGTGGTCATTTATCTTCGACAATTTATCTGCTTACGTACGAAAGTCAGACTATAAACAAAAAAGCCATAGAGCAAGTATTGCAATTCATAAATCATTTGATTCCTAAAAGAATTCAGTCGATGCGTTCGAAACGTCAATATATAGTGTATAATATTACATAAAGTGTTGAGGGGGAGCGACCAGTTATGTAATGAATTTTGGCAGAAAACATTTTGACTTTGATTGTATGTATTTATTTATTGTATTCACATTTGCAGATCAATTGGCCTGCAACTGTTGTAGCTTCCCGCAAATATCATGTCTCCTGCAGTCGGCGTTTAGCAGAAATCTCTGCCATCCTGGAAGAACGTATTCTTGGATCAACGCCTAAGGTAAAGCAACCTTGTCAAGGTATAATATTACTTAAGATTCAAGTTACTTAATCGAATATTGTTATTAACAGTCTTATAAATTCTATTTCTACTTTGTAATGTAAAATGTTTTGCTTTTTTTTTTTTAAAGAGGATTATAGTTTATAAAAAAAATATTGTAACAAAGATTTTTTATAGGCCAATCTTGAAGAGACCGGCAGAGTGCTCAGTATTGGAGATGGTATCGCTCGTGTCTACGGGCTGAAGAATATCCAAGCTGATGAGATGGTAGAGTTCAGCTCTGGCTTGAAGGGTATGGCGTTGAATTTGGAACCTGACAATGTGGGTGTTGTAGTATTTGGTAATGACAGACACATCAAAGAAGGCGATATTGTAAAACGTACTGGCGCAATTGTTGATGTTCCTGTTGGTGAGGAACTGTTAGGCCGGGTTGTTGATGCTCTGGGTAATCCTATCGATGGTAAAGGACCTTTGAATAGCAAATTGAGGTTCCGTATTGGAACAAAAGCTCCCGGCATTATTCCCAGGTAGTTATGGCAATGTTTTATTTTATACGTATATATATTTAGAGTGTGCACTATATTATATAATCTTTTAACAGAGTATCAGTGCGGGAACCTATGCAAACTGGAATTAAAGCTGTAGATTCTTTGGTGCCTATTGGTCGTGGTCAACGTGAACTGATTATCGGAGACAGGCAAACGGGAAAAACTGCTCTTGCCATTGATACCATCATCAACCAGAAGCGTTTCAATAGCGCTGGAGAAGAGAAAAAGAAATTGTACTGCATTTACGTCGCGATTGGTCAAAAGAGATCCACCGTCGCACAAATCGTCAAACGTTTAACTGACAGTGGTGCTATTAATTATACTATTATTGTATCTGCAACTGCCTCCGACGCAGCTCCACTGCAATACCTAGCCCCATATTCCGGATGTGCTATGGGAGAATTCTTTAGGGACAATGGAAAACACGCTTTGATCATTTATGACGATTTGTCTAAGCAAGCTGTTGCCTATCGCCAAATGTCTCTATTGCTCAGAAGACCACCAGGTCGTGAAGCTTATCCTGGTGATGTATTTTATCTACATTCTCGTCTGCTTGAGAGAGCAGCCAAGATGAACGAAAACTTGGGCGGTGGATCATTGACTGCTTTGCCCGTTATTGAAACACAAGCCGGTGACGTGTCCGCCTATATCCCTACGAATGTCATTTCCATTACCGATGGTCAAATCTTCTTGGAAACTGAATTGTTCTACAAAGGTATTCGGCCTGCTATCAACGTAGGTTTATCTGTATCACGTGTCGGATCCGCTGCTCAAACCAAAGCTATGAAACAGGTATTATACATGTTTTTTTTTTAATATATCTAATTATATCACAATATTGAATATTATGTAATCTCAAGTTATGGAATATTAATATTTTATAAATGCATTTTCGATGTTTTATAGGTGGCCGGTTCTATGAAACTGGAATTGGCCCAATATCGTGAAGTAGCAGCTTTTGCTCAGTTCGGTTCCGACTTGGACGCCGCGACCCAACAGTTGTTGAATCGCGGTGTGAGATTAACAGAGTTGCTTAAACAAGGACAATACGGTATAATCACAATTTTCATATTAATTTTCCTTGTGACATATATAAATGTACACGTTGCAATATTTGATATATATTTTTGTTTTTAGTACCCATGGCTATTGAAGAGCAAGTAGCAGTCATATACTGCGGTGTACGTGGTTATCTTGACAAAATGGAACCTACAAAGATCACCGCGTTCGAGAAAGAATTCCTTGCACACATCAGGTATGGTTTCTTATAGTACGTAATTGATATAAAATTACAACCCCATGCACTTTTGTTTTTACTTGTGATATTTTTTCTCAGGTCTACTCAACAAGATCTTCTTGCAACGATCGCGAAAGAAAATTTGATCAGTGAAGCATCGGACGCAAAATTGAAGAAAGTAGTTACCGACTTCCTCTCATCTTTCTCATAGAAAGCGATTATTTAAATGTTCATACTGTTATTAAGTCAACATAGATAATTGGAGAAAAAAATATTCTTCAAGAAAAATTGTTCTGCTGATGAGAATTGACAATGTACCGATATTGTATACTATTATATAAATCTCACATAATGCTATGAAATTTTATGCAATATCTGTACATTAGAAAATATTGCAGCAATTCCACATGATCTAAAAAAAAAAAAAACGATAAACTCGATAGCCATATACGTGTAACATATATGTATGACATATATGTAACATCTTATACACAAAAAATCGATCTTTAATAAAAATAAACTTACTGATGTTTCGAAAATATATGCGTATTATTCCTGTCTGAGTTTCAACAATGAATGCGTTAAAAATTTTTTGTAATTTAAAACAAAGTATAAAGGAACATGTATTAATTTTTACTTTTATTTTTTGTTCTGTACAAGTTTTATATTAAATTAATTCTAATTTAATTAACTTGTTTTGCTAATGCCGTATATGTACGTATATGCTTTATTAACTTGTGCAGATTTCTTGATTCACACAGAATCTTGAATAACAATCTAGAAAGACTCAAATATATGTACTCTTACTTTATATACATATATAGACAAATAATTTCAATCAAATTTCATTTTGTCTAATACAAATCATTTATATGCATAATATATACATATGTATTGCACTATTTAAAACAAGTAATGGTTATAAAACTTACATAATATAATTTTTATAAAAATTTGAATTCAACTGAGAAATCTTATAGACATTTTTTGTTCCACATCTGAACGTTCCAATGCTTTACAAAATTCTTCAAATGATATCATACCATCTCCATTTTCATCAGCTTCCACTATTGTCCTCTCTGCAATGCTAGTTAACTGTTCCTCACTGCACAACACACACATAAAGTAGATACTTATATTTTAAAAATATATAAATTTTATTACAATTGCAGAAATTGTTAATTTATAAAATATTAGAGAAAAGTAAAAACTATAAAAAATATTACCTGATATTGGCACCAACCATCATATGCAAGATAGCGAGGAGTTCTTCCTTAGAAATCAAATCGTCGTTGTCCAAGTCATACATTTTAAATGCAACTGAAACATTTAATATATGTGTAGCAATATCAAATATTTAAAATATTCAAAAGAAAAAAATGTTTTTTTTTTTAAAACTTATATATAATATCTGATACTATATATATGTTTACATTTTAACTTTTGCTGTCTAGAGTTTAATCGATTAGGACTATTCTTTTTAATAGGTCTGAAGCGGGCCAAGACTTGCATAAACTGTAAAAAGTTTACTCTATCGTTGCCACTTTCTTCGAAAAAAGCATTCACTATTCTTTCACCAAGCGGATTTATAGCCAATTCCGGGATTCGAAGAAAATCCTCTCGACTGAGCGTTCCGCAATCTCCACGATCCAGACTTGTGAAACGACTGTACAGTCGTTCAATTTGATTTGGCGTAACTGTTAGTCAACAAAAACCATATTCACACATCTTATTAAAATACTTCTATTTATACAGATAATCGCTGCCAAGATTTGTACGGAGATTAATCACAGAATATAAATAAAGTAATGGAATACTCACAACCAGTAGCATTTTGTATCTGCGCTATTTCGTCTTCACGCAGAAGAAGACTCGATCTGTTACCCATTTTTCTCGACAATCGAAAAGTAAGTACCAATTCGCTTGTGACGATCTCTCGAGCTGTTCTTTATAATAATATACTTGAACGAAATACGTAAAAATAGTTTTCTTTCTTTTTCACTCTATTGATTCCTGATTGCAAAAACTATTGTCCATACGACAGCCACTTTGATTTGTTAGGCCTTTTGATGTGTCACGGTGTACTTTCTGCATTTAAAAAACGATAATACATGCAAATACTTTACATATATACATATATGTATGTAGTTTTTAAAAATTTATATCAGAGAGGAACAAAGTTCAGAAACAGACACAGATCGAGAAAGGCGCATTTGATAATGTGTTGAACACTCGCTAATAAGTCACATGACTCTCTGACTGTTGATATATGATCACTCACAGACCTTGCACAACGGTCAATTGAAAATATTTGAGATGATTTATAATAGGTGTCACGTTGACAAAACCCAAAACATAAGTTTTGTACATAACAAAGATACAGAGAATTCGATCAATCGATCATCTTCGCGATAACCACTGGTCGATTCTGCGAATAAATTAATCTATTAAATTAATATGTATATAGTAGTTCACACTCACGTTGAATACAAACGAAGAGCAGCCATCACTTTGGACAATTTTGGACAAACTGGTGCGCGGATCGGTAGATGTCTCTATGTGTCTCTTGTTGTTTTTTTAATACATATGGTTTGTGATATAAATTTGTGATATTGAATGTAGATACCCTACTATACGACGCTGTTCTCAATTTTTTGATTTGTGCGTGCGCTTATACTTTTTGTCTTATTACACGTTATCCAATTATTCAGTGATACGTGAATTCATTTATCATATATATAAATAACGTCGCTTTTACAATTTAATATTTATCTTTGAATCGGAGATGTAAGTGATGTCTTAAAATCAGAATATTTGGAATTCTATATAGTTATGCTTGTGTTATCGTAGGGTTACGTATCTTTTACACATGGCGTAAAAAGAAAAACGCAAAAGTGCTTGATTTTCTTAAAAGTAATTGTTGTTCGCTATAAACTTACTAATATGTTTGTTAACTTTCGTTTTCTCTGATAATACCGGCAGTCTTATCTCACGTATGTGAGAACGCATGTGAATGTGCGTGGATGTTGTTACATGTGTAGTACGCGCAAGCGCGCGCTTTTACATACATATACGTTTACGTTACACAAACGCACTCAGCTGTGGTTTCGTCTCTTCGAATAGGCCGAAAAGCTGGTAATGGGAGAAAGAAATTGGAAAGATTGGAGACCTTTCGTATATGGAGGTTTAGCTTCAATCATCGCGGAACTGTGTAAGTAAATAATTTAAATGTTATGTTATTTTTTTAAAGAATTTTTTTAGATTATACGTATAGAAAGTACTGTGTAAAATTGTATATCTCATAATTTTTATAAAATTTTGATTTTATTAGGTACATTTCCTTTAGATACCACAAAAACACGTCTGCAGGTACAGGGTCAAAAGTATGATCAGAAGCTTGCACGTTTAAAATACACTGGCATGATTGATGCTTTATTACAAATATCTCAGCAAGAAGGAATAAAAGGATTGTATTCAGGGTAAATATATATATAATCATTTTATGAGCATAGAAAGTAACATGTTGTTTAAGAATAGACCATAGAAATATCTTGAAGAATCACCAGATTTTTTAATAGATCATAAATTATTAATTTGTTTTTATTATTCAGGATTAGTTCTGCCATTTTACGGCAAGCAACCTACGGAACTATAAAGTTTGGAACATATTATTCCCTCAAAAAAATTGTAACTGACACGTGGGCAACTGGCGATTTAGTCACAATAAACATTGTTTGTGCAGCATTAGCTGGAGCTTTGTCAAGTGCAATTGCCAATCCTACCGATGTGGTAAAAGTTCGTATGCAAGTTACTGGCAACGAAACAAACATGTCACTGCTTTCTATTTTCCAAGATGTATACAGATATGAGGGTATTCGTGGACTTTGGAGGGTAATGACTATTTTTTGACATATTATTTTATATATTCGATTTCTCTGAGATTGTGTACTTTGATATGACATGCACACAAACCTCATAAATATTTAAGAAATTTATGGCAAGAAATATGATTAATCAACCATAATAGCTATTTTTGCTAAACACTCCGCATGTTTAAAGTTTATTATTCAACTTATCATAATTTCATTGTAAATATTGTTTTCAAGATTGACGATTTTTGAAATTTAGAAAAAAATTATTATTATTAACACATGTAAGAGTTTTCTGTTATATGTACAAAGATGTAATAACTGAAATTAATCGCGAGTTATGTCAAAGTTTTATTATATAAAACATTTTTTTAAAGTTATTAATCATCTGGAAAGTTTTGATAATAAATATTGAAAAAAATAACAAGTGCCATATTAAATACAAAAATGTTTTTTTTTCTTGTTAATGTTTTACATAGGGTGTTGGGCCGACTGCTCAACGGGCAGCTATTATCGCGGCCGTAGAATTACCTATATATGATTATACCAAGAGTAAGTGTTTGAGTGTATTGGGAGACAGCGTTAGTAATCATTTTGTGTAAGTTTTTCCTTTTCTCTAAACGTATATATTAACACTAAAACATGTTTACTGCTGCAGTAAACTAATTTTAAATCTGTGATATTGCCAGCGCTTGTGTGCTTTTTGTTTTAGAAAAAATTATTATCACACACAGATACTCGAATATTTCATATGTGTGATCGCAACATATAACATTTTAAAAATACATTCAGATTTTTATCTCAATATATCAATTATGTTATTCATTGTCGATGTTGATTAACCCTTATCCAGTTTAGATCCAGTTTAGGTTGTTTCTACAAAAATCGAAAATCTCTCGTCGTCGATCTGCAACGTGAAATACAATACGATCTTTTATCTATAATTTTATGCTTGTTATTCATATAAATTTCCAAAATATAATTGCGCGAATAAAATTCTGTAAAATATTCCGTATATAGTTTGTGCAATTATTAAGAGAAGATAGAGTATAAAACTCTTAAATTTTAAACGTTTTATTTCCAGGTCCTTTTGACATTATCGTGCGTACGAGCATATGCGATAGACGGATTTTGTGATGACCAGAGAGGCTTGACACGGAAGGTGTGTTCAGCACTCTGTCTCTAATATAAGAATTCTTAAAACAAATAATTGTTCGATCGATTACATGTATTTATTCTTCGCAGAGGTTGCTTGAGTTGCAGTTTTGTGTTCTAAGAGCTTTTGAAAATTCTGAATTACTAACCATAAACGCGCGCCTCAAAAAACTTTCTGTAATTCGTTCATTGTATGGACCAAATTTTGCTTCATTTATTGTTTCATATCTGTGCTTGAAATTTATATATTTGATGTTTTTCTTTCATCAAAATATATAAGTGCGAACATGATGTTGCTTTTTCTTTATGTCTGGATAAGGGTTAATAGTTTTGTAAACTTACAATGTGTAATATAACTTTTGATACATTATAATGCACATTTAAACTGTGCTATATAAGTACGTGCTAACAATTATAATTTCCATTATATCTTTTAGATCGAGTTTCGTTGCTAGCATGGGAAGTGCTGTAGCTTCAACACCTATAGATGTTATTCGTGTAAGTAGATTGTGTCTATGTAAGTAGACGTTTAACACAACATAATAATTTTTATTTATTTTCTTTAACATCTAATTTTCTTTAGACACGACTGATGAATCAAAGGAGAGTATGCGTTGTTACTAGTAAACCTATGTCACACATATACAGTGGCAGTATGGATTGTTTAGTTCAGGTAAAAGAAAATCCAATTTATATTCTGTTATATTTTGTCCGTTAATTTTGACGTCGATTAATTTTTCGTTCTATGTCTTTAACCATTATAAATGTAAAAATATCGCATTTATGTCCCACACAGAGGACATCATTGAGTTTATATAAGAAAAATAATTGTTTCTCTTTTTTTCTTTCATATAGACAATTAAAAATGAAGGAGTCTTAGCATTGTATAAAGGTTTTGTCCCGACGTGGTTTAGAATGGGACCGTGGAATATTATATTTTTTATCACTTATGAACAGTTGAAACAAGTGGACCGTACGTGATGTATCGACAGGTATTTACGTGAAAAACACTAAAATTCTCATAAAAAAAAAAAACAAAAAAAAAACAAATCTAATTTAATGTAAATACTGTTATATTGCGCATTTGATGTTTCTGATAATCTCAGTTGTGTGCAAGTCGTTCAATGAAAGCGATGTGTGTTTAGTAGTTATCATAAAATATATATGAACAAATAGCGTATATGAACAAATTACTTTTGAAAAAAGTAATGTGTGATTGTAAAAAAGAAAGTAATCAGAAAGGTCCAAAAACTTCCTAAGGTACAAACTTCCATAAAGTGCTTTTAGTTGATATAATTACATGTAGAATTTACATACACCGACTTTTATTACAGGCTTCATAGACTCCTTTTATTATTCTTTCAAAAAATTTTTTGTATATTTATATATATATACATATAATGAACATTCTGTAAAATAGTAAAATTATGTCCAAGTTTTTTGTGCTTGGTTTGTCTCAGTGTCTCTTCTAACAATACTAGTCGTTATCTGCGTGTGAATATAATATTAAATGATTTTCAATACTTGGTAATGTCTGTTCACTTCTGATAGTATTACTTTTTATTTTTTTCTCTTGATCATATTTCATGATCTAGTCATTCTTAAAATGATGAGTATATATCCTATACTCTAAATTTATGTTTAAAAAACTGATTATCACCAGTTGTGATAAAATTGGTCAAACAATGCAGTCGCTAAAATCTATCTCAGCGACCAATTAAATTCAATTAAATTTTTAATCTATGTACGTGTATCATATGTTACAAATGTTAGACACAAATCAAATTTTAATTTTATTAACGCAAAAATTATGCAAATTAACGTAGTTTAAATACGTATACAAGTCTAATTTTGTTTATTTATTTACTATTTTTTTAAATAACATATTTAATCAAAATGTACATGTACAAAAAAATGTTTATTTGTGTATTTAATATTTATTGTTCTTAATTTAAAACAACGCATCTATATATGTTACAAAATACTCATTTTATGAGTTTAAATAATGTAAAAAAATTCTAATATATATATAACGTATAGAATATATATAACGTATATAACATAACATATAATATATTAAATACAATGATGTTTTATACAATAGTTTTTATCACATTATGAAATTACAATCTTTCCTAACATGTTCTGTGCCACATGAGTTGCATACAAACTTTCCGTTCCAAACTGTTTGATACTTTCGCTATTGAATGTAACTACTTGTTACTTTTTTTAACATTTATATCATAAAATACGTAAATAACAAGAACTTAATAAATTTTTGCTTTGCTATTTTAAATGTTATCTCTTGTTTGTATCAATAATAATTATTATTATACTTTTAATAAATATTACAAGGTATCTCTATGGTGTAAGTAAACTTTTTTGACTACGTGTGTACATATGCGAATCACGCAGTATGAACGGAAAGTCACCGACGCTCTACTCGACACACAACGGATTAAAATAGGAAGACTGACACAACATAGCTTATAGAAAATGTATCATTTCGCAAAACAGCGAAATGTATATAACTCTACATATCATTATAGTATAAATAGTCAAATGAAGAAACTCACTTTTTTCTGTTTTTCCCTGGAATACAAAAGTTGTACAGGAATTGAGAAATTTGTGATAAAGGTCTCCGTTACTTATTCTATGTACAAATTCCGATTATTCTCTAATGTAACAAAAGAATAATAAAAATACTATGTTACTAAATAGAATTTCGTTTAGGCCTATATCTCTGCATTATCACGCGCAGTTTTTTTTTTTTTTATACACTAATTGCGATCACTCGTAATACTGTATCATTGACCTTGACATTCCCACACAATGACTTTTCGGTCTTTTCCACCTGTTATTATCAAATTACTATCAGTTGCTAGGGTTAAGGCACAAAGAGACCCTGAAAAAAATAAATATACAAAAAAAACGATTAGTATTGTATTTGTTTCAACACTCGTTTATATATAAAATAAAAACAAATTATATCAAATTAAACGGCATTAATAATGGCAATAATAATCAGCTACTTTATTTATTGCTGTGAGCGGCAAATATCACGATATTATAAATGCACGTATTATTCACAAATTGTGCAACAATAATATAAATTTACCATCGTGGCAATGTATTTGTGAAACAAATACAGCCTTCTGATGATTCCATATGTTCAGATTCCCGTTATCATCGCCTATCAACAGGAACATATCCATCCACGTTAACGTCAACGGTACGGTTTCCAAGTTAACGGAATATATTTGTGTACTCGTTCGAACGTCTATTATATTAAATACTTTGTCTTCCGCACATGATATCACGCTGTCACCCTGTTTATCGAATGTTATCGCGTTTATCTTGCATGTATGACCTTCAAATAACAATATCAATGAGTAAAAATGATTAAAAACCGTGTATTATATATTGCAAAAAAGAGATTTTTGTCGGATATATTTATATAAAATAATAAAATGTGCGAAAGATGCACACCTTTGATAGTGGATTGCAAGTTGTAACTATCCATGCCCCACAAACACAGTTCTCCGTCTTCCGTACCGGACACTAACATAGTGTCGTCTCTGCAATTAACGTAAGGATTATTTATTCAGATTAGAAAAAATTTGTATATATTTTTAACTTTTTCACAACTTACTTCGATATGTTAATGCAAGTTATTTTAGAATCGTGATCTAATTGAGCGATAAAGTACTCCGCAGGCTTAATTTTCGATCCGGAAGTATATCCGCGCCAAACTTTTGCGGTGCAATCCCATGATCCCGATATAATGACCTGATGAGTGGCGCTCCATGCTAAACACGATACCGCGTCCTCGTGTCCTTGCAGAACGTCGATTACTCTACCAAATTCGATATCATAAAATATCCTGAAAGAAAATAATGTAATCTAGGTCAATTGCGAAACAAAAATACGTTATTTAATTATATTTGCAAAAACTTAGATATATTATACAATTTTAGTTTTTATTAATGTATTTAAATAACACTTTAGATTTATAGGCTCGCAAATGATTTTGATCACGTTTATTTGTGATATCGTTAACGTTTGCTCTCGCGCGTATTTCTCTATATATTTTTCCGTCATAACTGTGCACTTGATCCGCACTTACAATGTATTGTCCCACGATCCTGCCACGAGAATGTTCCGTTGTGACGGTGTGTAATACGAGATGCAAGACGATAGTGACAAAGAGGATAAGATAACGCTACGTGTTAATTTTCTTTCGCTTATATCGTACAGCTTTAGTGTTCCATCTTGTCCTACTGATATGATTTCGTTGCTTGTATTTTTTTGCACGATACTTCTCACACAGTCTTTATGCGCTTGAAATACTATTAGTTCTTTGAGATGAAATGAATCTTCTTTTACGTATGCATTGTCTGAAAAATTTATATACAAATTATATGTACATATAAATATATTATATGTGAAAATAATTACATACATATATACGTATATAAGAAACTACGAAAAAATGTAAAAGACGAATACCTGAAGACATAGTTTCTGGTGAAGCCAATAATGTTTCACTGTATAATAAATTTGAAACCGATGTCGAACGCTTTGGATGAGGTAGAGTGAAGACTTGCTTCGGTATCTGACCGAATTCCATAATTTGGACTTCGAGTCCGTGTCTATCGTTTATGTCTCGTATGGTATCTAAATCCACCGCTCCTTCGTAACACAAATGGAAAAATACTGCAATAAAAGTAACAATGTTAAAAAATATCTTTTATAAGTAATATATATATAAAATATATTTTATCAAGTAATTCAATTTAATTATGTTTTAATTACATTTTAACACATAAAAAAGCGGATTTTTACCATTATCAGCCTTTTCGGCTTCAATTCCTCTTTGTTTGTATCCGAAAATTAAATCAATCCAATGATGAAGATTTTGAGAAACATAATCACTTTCTAAGGCATTTCTCAGTTGTTGTACAAAATCAGATGGTCCTGAAGTGTATATAAACCAACGATATATATATATATATATATTTAATACATTGACTCTTATTTTGTTTATGCATATATATGTACACACAATTTTAACCAATAATTTAAAAAATAAGAAACAAACGACTCCCTTATATTACCGTTCGCCCAAGGAGGAAGTTGTACGTCGCCTATTTTTGTACCGTCATGTCTATAGCCAAAATCGATACCATAACTATTTATTAGAAAATCACCACCGTTGCTAATGTCATAAAACTCTGGTATCAGTTCTTTAAAGTCAGACATATTCACCAAAACATTTTTCCACACGTCAGCTACACTGTTAGGTGTTTTTGTGTTGGTAAAAGTGAAACATAAAATTGTTTCTGCACATGATAGAGTAATTACTTTATGATGTAAGATACGATAACGTAAGTAATGTACTTTTATACGTGACATTTATAGTATTTTGTCTTTTTTTCGCGAGAGAAATGTGTAATATCTCTCTTTCAAAAAAAAAAAAAATAATAATAAAGAAATCTTTTTTTATATTCGATTTTCTTCGTTTATTCAGAGCCGTTGAAGATTAAAAAAAAATAAAAAATAAATAAATGAACAAGTGAAACAAAATATATGATATGTACCTGTTGAACATTCTGTCTGGATGATCAAATCTTCCGTTCTGTAAGCAGAGCATATATTGAGGATATTTTCGTACTAAATAAAATAACACAAATCCTGGTGCGCTGTAATGAGAACCATATAAAAACTTTGGGTCGGACATTTCCAGATATCGTTCCTGCAAACGAATTTAAGACGTTTTATACATTAAATCAATGTTATATATATATGTATTAATAATAATATATTAGATATCTATAAAAATCTTATGTACATACTTTTAGTTTTTCCAGACGGGTAGGATTTAATGCACCGATAGGTTTCGAGAGATCTCTATAAACACTGATATCATTCAAATCTAAAGTCGCAGAAGTATAGTCTTGTATGATCCAAGGAAATACTGGATATTGCGTCAAATCATGAAACGTTCTATCTGCCAAACTAAGATATAATGTAATATAAATAAAATTATAAATCTTTTTTAAAAATAATGCCTTTTATACCAACAACAATCAACTCGAAATTAATATAAATTACCTATTTACGTATAAAATATAATCATAATTCGATAAATATCCGTTCTGCCATCTTATTGTCATTTGATTCGGAGGTACAGTTTCTAGAGACACTGCCGATTGTTCAAGCAAATTGTCGTATAGCTTGTCTCGATCGTCGTGATTTTGAAACGACAGAAATAAATGTTCGGTTTTACTGTCAGTTTGTCGCGTCGACTTTATTTCAAGACCCTGTAAACAGATTAATAAGAAGTGAATAGATCACAAGTGTCAATGTGTTTTTATAATGAGGTTTGCTAAGTGTTAGAATTTCATAAAAATTACAATATAGAAAGAATAATGAAGATGTTGAAATATTTACCACTTGTCGCAACAGAAATCTCCTCTTTATAATGTTCAGTATATCTTTCAGATGAATCTTGAGCACAGGATGCTGAAAATTTAACATTGATTTAAATTGAAGATATGTTCTTTTATGTTACACATAAAAACAATGACAACAAACATTTGTAATATCATATCACAAAGTGACAATTACCTGATCCATATTATTGTAAGGTTGAAAATAAATTCTTGAAGTTGTTAGCAACACTCTACCTGGATTTATCACAAGTGGTAACACTTTGTTTGCTTGTGTCTCCAAGACTACTTGTTCATACAAGTCTTCGAGCCACGATGTGTCAAAGGATACCCGCGATTGTCTGGAGTGCACAATAGCCATAATCTTCAAAATCAAAAGTGCCGTTGAAGACTTTAATAAAATATCGTGATAAATTTTTTAATAAACAAAAAAAAAAGATATTACCATAGCATTTTGCTCAACAGTCACTAAACTCGCTGCTCTGTGCAATTGCAAAATTAGCGGAAGGCAATCTTCTATCTTTGCATAATTAAAGCAGAAATGAAACACAGTATTCTGGTGTATAAATCTGTACGGTGCTAATATATTTTTCTCTAACATTTCCACATGTCGTTTACAATCTACTGACAGCATATTCCTACAGCAAATTCCAAAAAACATAAATAAAAAACAAATATAATAAGACAATAATATTAAAATTAAAGATAAAAATAAGCTCTGTATCTTTAATGTTTGTGATAGATCTTTTTGTTTATGCATTTTGCATTTTTGTTTTTTTTTTTTTCTTTTTTTCATTTAGCTATTTATCAACACAAAACTTACTCAGTTGTATCTTTGCTCAATGTACACTGCTCTACAGATGTAACTTCCTTAAGTTGAATCTTGATTAATGGCTGATTTATATCTTTATTTACAAAGACCAATGATTTGGAACATAGTTTTAAGCGTCCATCCATCCATTGCTTATTTCCAGGATTTGGACAATCTACCTTTCTCATTTGCACGCTATAATCTTCAAAAAATATTTCTCCCGGTTCCAAAAGGAGCATAGTAAATCTGCAAACACAGTTTACTCAACAATAAAAATTGAGATGTACAATCATATTTATAAGGTATATTTTACACTAAATTAATACAATCAAAAAAAATAAATTTATTTATAAAATTTAAATGCAAAACTACACACACACACATACCTTTCCTTCTCCATTGTTAAATATGTATAAATAACTGATTCATATATTAAAAAAGATATAATTACTATGTTGAATTGATCAATAGATATTGAAATAAATTTAAGCAGATTTGGTTTTTAACAACTAACAGGTTCTTGAAGTATTTATCCATACGCCACTCTGCAGACTAATAAGATAAATATTTACTTTCCTGCAATCTGTTTAGATTTGGAAATAAACTTGTGTTTATTTGATTCCTCTTTACACATTGATGAAGATTGATTAGTACAAAGTGTCGCTCGGCACCAAAGAAATAATTATTAATAAAAAAAAATGCGATTTAGAGGTTAGAAATTAGTTATTCGTTTGATGTTGTCTCTGTACCGCTAGTTTGAGATTAGAGAGAGTTGGTTAGATTATCTAGGGTATTTCATCGTACGGGTATTATTTTTTTGCTGTCCATACACTTCCTTGTGCCAGAGAGAAGCCTGAGAGCGGCCAGGTTCATAAGAGAATGTATAATCACTTTTCTGCCCCGTAAACTAGCGCATTGTTCACGAGTGGTACACATTGGAACTACGCAGCCAGTCCACGAGCGACATGTCGGTGCGCTATGTCCACAGCGTGCGGTTCTATTATGTGCTAAGTGCACGAGTTTAAATGGTCACTTTCTTTAAGTGTGTGAGTATATTCGAGAGCGTGAATTTAATTTTTTTTAAAATTTAAAATGACCGATCTCGTGATGAGAAGATGAAAAAAGAAAATAGAAAAGGATAAGAAAAAACATTGCAACTTTTCGTACAACATAAATGTGATATACAAGAAAAGATGTGATAGTCAAGAAAAGAATCTTATTTTAGCGAGCAACATCAGAATTCGTGGAGTGTAGTCAAANATCATCTCCTTTTACATCATCATTTGCTGCTCTGTGGTTTATAAATTTTATTTTATTTTCTTAAAAATACTACATATATATATATACAAAATACACAAAAAACCATGTATATTATACAAAAGTGTTTTAACGGTACACAAATATAATGTCTGAAAAGTTGCAATTCCAAGAAATATAGCTTTTGCTTTTTTATTTAAAACTCTTTATCAGTGTGTTTTCTATTTCCAAGTTTCATTTTACAATTTTTTTATATATTACAATAGAATACAATTCCATTACACATTTATTACATACAACATACAATATAATACAATATAATACAATATTATATAAAATAATATAAATAGTTATATAATCCTACCTACCTACCTACCTATCTTAGACATATCTTAAACGTTACTAGCGTTANTAATTAGGATTAAGGCTGCATAACAACCTTGATCCTAATTTGACATTTTGATTTCTTCCTACTTATTCGGTTTACCATATTTCCTACCTACCCGGCCTAATATATTTTCTACAAGCGCTTGTAGATACGCATCCCTACCTACACAGATACCTATTTACCTACTTACTTTGGAAAGTTTTAAAATCTATCAAATATTTTACGCGAGGGACAGTTGTGTTTTAAAATTAAAAAATATTATTTTAAATTTATTTTACTTTCGCGATCGAGTTTTTATATTTTATGATTTAAAGAGAGTATATCCACCCACCCGATAAAAGCGTACCATATGTAAATAGATGAGATAGAATAAAAGAAAAGAAAAAATATATATTTAAATACATATATTTCAAATATATATTTAAATATATATTTTTGCAAAAATAAACTAGAAGAGAATAAATGTAGAGAATAAATATAAGGAGCATAAGCCTCCAAAAAACTATTCTATATCGGTTCTTTAAGAGAAAGTGATATAGAAATATGAAAGTAGAAAATATAGATAAATATATATAAAAAAAATAAAAAAAGCACATATATATAGAAAAAATTCTATATCGGTTCTTTAAGAGAAAGTGATATAGAAATATGAAAGTAGATGTACAAAATATAGATAAATATATATTAAAAAAAAAATAAAAGCACATATATACAAAATATTATATACAAATATATAGACATTTTATCGAAAAAGAATATATCGTCACTCTCTGCGTATAATTACATAAGTGTTACATACCGGATTTTCAGTTTATTGCACAGTAACAAGTTAAAAAAGTCATGTTCTTTATGGTCACCAAATATTAAAAAAAATATTTATAAGTAAAAATTTGAAACCGAAAGATCCCTTAACTAGGGAAACTATATGAAACTTTAAACTTTTAAACTATTCTTCTCTAAAATTTGCGTTTTGGAATTACAGGATTATACGGAGTGACAATATATTGAAAAATCAGTGCGATTACTACTCATGCAGAATAATTTATTCTTCTCAAAAATTTTCATGGTAGAGATATGAAACATAATCGCGCGATTATTTAATTCTAAATTATTATTTTTCCTTTATATATGCTCAAATTCTATATCCAGTTATACATAATAATTTTATATGAGATTGAGAAGATCTCATATATCATTGTATCTAATTAAACATAATCAGATATAGGATATGTCCATATATGAAGGATTTTTTTTCCAGACTATTATAAAAGAAATAAGTTTCAGAATAATTTAATTAACTTGCTATATTTAAAATTTATTAGGCATATACCTCTAAAAACTGTAATTTGCTTGTGTGTAAATTATAATACAAATTTAAAGATAATATATATATATATAAGCAATCTTTCTAAAAGTGAATTGCTTCTTATGTGAGAAGAATAAATTATTAAAAAAATACAACGTACCGTTGCGCGTAGTCCTTCGCCGTCCATCGATGTATCTTCAACTCCAGTCCCACGTAGCAATCAGGAACCTACCTTTACTG
>NW_018020818.1:236929-245422 GCF_002006095.1 Pseudomyrmex gracilis | reverse complement strand
GCTGCTCGCTAAAATAATATTATTTTCTTGACTATCACATCTTTTCTTGTATATCACATTTATGTTGTACGAAAAGTTGCAATGGTTTTTCTTATTCTTTTCTGTTTTCCTTTCTCATCTTCTCATCGCGAGATCGGTCATTTTAAATTTCCAAAAAAATCAAATTCACGCTCTTGAATATACACGCCTGAAGAAGGTGACCATTTGAACGCGTGCACATAGCACGGAATAGAACCGCACGCTGTGAACATACCGACATGTCGCTCGTGGACTGGCTGCGTAGTTCCAATGTGTACCACTCGTGAACATGCGCTAGTTTACGGGGCGGAAAAGTGGTTAAACATTGGGTGCTTTCAGACAACTCAACGGTTGAGAAATCATCGCTTATGATAGGACTATTCTTCAAAATCTATAGCGGTTCCAAAAGTATGATTCAATCAGATGTGATTATCTCTCAACCGTTGTGCAACTGTTGAGGTGTTTGAACGCACCCATTCTCTTATAGACCTGGCCGCTCTCAGGCGTCTCTTTGATAAGGACTATATGTCAAGGAAGTAACCAGGATTTTTTTCAATTTTTTTCCTAAATTTAGTGCATTAAATTGACCTTATAAACATCTATTACGTTCGCTTTTCTTGCTGGTCCATATATGGACCAGTCCCGGAGCGAAAAGGTTAACATGGCAAAGGTAGGGAACGCGCAGTTTATATATTATACGTCTATTATACGTACCGACAAGTCGTTCGTGGAAATGGCCACGTAGTTGCCAATGTGCGCACCACTATGGATATTGCGCTGGCTTTACAGAGCGGAAAAGTGAGATTACACATTTTCTTATAGCCCCACTCTCAAGGCTTCTTTCTCTCTGATTGCACCACCTAACCGAACCTCTAGGTCCAGACGTGCCAAATGCACGCCACACCTAACCATTCTGTCCTAAACAAACACGTGTTTCTAATCGTTTAAAAGTATTTTGACCTGATTTGTTCAAAAATTATGCCACAATCTTACTACGACGAAGTAGAAATTGAGGATTTCGAGTACGACGAGGACGAAAAAATTTATTATTATCCGTGTCCTTGCGGCGATCAGTTTCAAATATCTCTCGATGATCTGGTCGCGGGCGAGGAAGAAGTTACGTGTCCGTCTTGTTCTCTCGTGATCAAAGTGATTTACGACAAAGAAACGTTCCGTGCGAAACAAGAAGAGCTCGAGAAAAAAAACAAGAAAAGAGAATTGGCGATACGAAACATCTGAGGTAAAGTAAAGTTTTCAAGTGATAGTACTTATATTACATGTGACATGATTGCACAATATTGCATCACGGAATGGATAATATTCCATTAAATCTTGGGACTTGTTTGTAGCATAAAAAAATCATGGCCGGAAGAATGGGAGGACGTGGCAGAGGAAGACCCAATCAGTCTTTTTCCATGGAGAGAGAATTGGGCATCTCCAAAGGAGACTCGTTGCTGTCCACGTCGATTCTGCAACCGTCGCCTCATTATCCCTCGTTGGACTGCAAACCTCCGCCGATCAATCTGAGCGCCGAGATGAGTTACCTAGTTGAATTAAAGAGAGATTTTACCGAATACGTGCGCGAGTCGCCGAATAACGTGCAAGCTATTGTATTAAACGAAGATATCGAACGATTTTGCGAAGATTACGAGGAGACTATAGCGGAATATTACACCAGATCCGAATACGAATCAAGATACGATTGGAACAAAGTGCCCGTTGAGCTAAAAGGTTCGCACAATAAACGCAAGTCTTCTCCGCAAAAGAACGTGGACAAAAGAAAAAAGGTCGAATCGGTGGACATTCAGAAAAAACTGGAAGAGTTGGAGAAAACTGAGAGTACGCAGAAAATCAAATCGGAGAGAGAAGATAAGGAGCAGGAGGAGGAAGAGGAGGACGCGGAGGACAAGGACGTGGACGAACGCGTGAAGAACGAGGATGTGGAAATGGACGACGGGACTGATTACGCGAACGAGTATTTCGAAAACGGTGACAATTACTACAGCGAGGATGAGAACGACGACGGACCTACATTTTAATACACGAATGTGTGACATTGTCTCAGTCTTCAGATTAGTAACAAGTTTGTTTGCGTGTGAAAAACTAGTTTTTATATTGTTAGCGCATCGTGAGCAAGTTTAGATTTTTAAATAAAGAGAGAGAGAGAAACAAACAGAGACAGAGACAACCACGCGAGCCACAAGAACGTAATTCTCTGTTGCAACGATTTACTTTCGTTTTTTTCTGAGGCCTGGTTTATGCGGGCAAACAAGGCCTTGTTTTGGCCTTGTTTAGGCGGGTAATAACTGTTAATTTATGCCAGAATTTTAGAGTACAGTTCAACTATAGGATTTCAACGCTTCTGTTAATAAACAGAAATATTAAAATCTTAGGCCCGCATAAACCAGTCCCTGATTCTTTGCTACCGAGAAGAAAGAAATGAATTATTTAGATTAGCTTGCATATATAAGTTTATGCATATGCGGATATAAATGAAAACAGAGGAATGGGCACGATATGAAGAAAAACAATTCAAGAAATCACAGGAAGCGTCGGCGTGTTCTTTATTACGAGTATTTCTCAATTTTATCTATATATAATATATAATATATACTTATATATATATAATATATATATAGCCATAATAATCTGCAATTATTGTAATAAATGACCCGCCTCTATGATGCGATCAGATTAGTACAAACGCAATCGTTTGGGACAAGCGATTCGGGGGGAAAGGGAGTAAAAGGGTTGTGTTTCACAAAAATCACCGAGGTAGAAATGCGCAAAAATACCGTAGTGTTACGTAATGTTTGTTTACGCACACTTTGTAAAATCTTACGTCTCGATTTTTTTTTTTTTATATTTTGTAGATTTTTCTTTTTTATTTTTCGAAAACAAATTTCGTCGTACTAGCAAATTTATGCGCTTTGAACGGTGCGATAGATTTTTATTTAGACAAAAGAAACGCTAAATCATAGAGAGAATCTCGCTATCTCTCCCAGAAAAAAAGACACAATCGCCGATCACTCAGTTTTTTCCTTTTCAAGGCCGAGAAAATTCGTGATCGAATATCGTCGATGCGTTCGGAGATACGAATCTTTTGCGATAAGCGAACTACCGATAAATCAATTAGCTGCATGTTTTTTTTTTATCACATAATATATGTGTGAATAAATTTTGAGTCATGACGCATGCGTCGCGATTTGGTCGCAAATTGAAGAGCAAGCAATTGTGTGTGATCATTTTTATATAATGATGATTATATGGAGCTTCAAGAATTTTTAAATAATAATGAATTATGGCTATTGAAGCAGTAACACTGTTGTTGGAGTGTATATATTAAAATCCGTTTATTAACAATTGATAGTATAATAGCATGAACGCTTTCGACCCTTGTATTAGGTCCTTTTCAAATGCATTTAAATTTCTTAGATAGAAAACGTCGCTCCAATGTTGATCAAGGATATCCGCACCAGCCATCCCGACCAACACTTAACAAAGGTGAAATCGCGACTCAGTCGTTTTCTATCTAAGAAATTTAAATGCATTTGAAAAGGACCTAATACAAGGGTCGAAAGCGTTCGTGCTATTATCAATTGTTAATAAACGGATTTTAATATATACATTCCAACAACAGTGTTACTGATTCAATAGCCATAATTCATTATTATTTATCGTTTTTATACGTCGAATTTTTTTGTCGATCGATTAATATCCAAGTTGCATTTTCCAAATTGCGCACAGCGGTGTTATCGCAAACGAATCGAACTCGCGAAATAACTTGGTGCGAAATTTATTACACGCAACAGTTTTCGAACTGCAAAATAGGAAAGAGAGAGAGATAGAGAGAGAGGAGAGGATTTGTCGAAAAATTCACATCCGAATATTATATATATATATATTTATATATAATATTCGGGTGTATTATATATAATGTATACAGATTCAATCTCATTCGCATGCGTTTTCGTTGTATCAACGTGACACGCTCGTGCGGGGAGCCTCTCTCTCGCGCGCGCGCGCGAGAGGAGAGCTTTCACAAGACACCTCGTGTAAATAAAAACGAAATACAAGAATTTTTACAAGATATTATTTTTTTTCGCACACTGTGTGTGTACGAAACAACCTTGTCTGTATTTCATCCTAAAGCTCTCTCGTTAATCATCTCGTTGTCTCTTCGCCAGTTCTCGCTCTTTTCGCCAATGCCCTTGCCCGATCTTCGGGCTCGATTCTCGGAAAATTATCGCGTACGATACTTCTCTCATAAATATCACTAGAAAACTATTGTTGTTCTATAGTAATATTCACTATATAAAAAATCATATGCGATACTTTTTGAAAATCGTACTTTTTTTTGTCGTACAACCATAATATATATTATATAATATATATAGATACATATATATATATATATATATACATATATATATATTATATATATATATATATGTACTTTTTTGTATACAATCGTCGCGTTCTTGCATATATCACGACCTATCTATGCGTAAATAGGCTTTAGTCCTCGAGACCAAGGCGGTTATTTTTTTAGTCTCCGAGTTCTCGTGCGCCAGACCAAAGCGTCGATAATATTATTATCTCCTCGTCGGTGAATAAACTTTATCCTGATTGTACACGGCAATTTTTTATCTATGTTGATGATCCATCTCGGTTGTTTTGATAAATATTTGTTAAAATATGACAATTTACAAAACAGTTCGATTTTGCAAAAACGTATCTAGGGTAAAAGACCCGATTACCGTCACCTGTCCAATTACCGTCACCCTAAGCTATTTTATTTAAAATATTAAATAAATCCCAAAAAGTTATGCATGAAAACAATCTAACAGAATTTTAAGTGCAATTAATATAACGAAAAATCCAGCACTCAACATTCGCGTCTCATTTCTTTCATTGTAGGGGCGACAGTGATAGCTCTCTCGCATCGTTCTTTTTTAATTATTAAATTTATAAATAAAAATAAAGAGAAAAAAAAATTATTTTGTTAAATATATGTGTATGCATATATATATATATATATATATATTTAAGCACGTTCTCTGCACAAAAAAAAAACATCCTGCAAAACGGCTCACACAACCCGAATTTAATTCATTCATTAGTTTAAAAATAAAGAGATTTTGAGAGGCGGTATTATTTTGTTTCTTATATCAGAGACATCAAATATAATATCAGATAAAAAGAAAAACACATGTTTTTGATAAATAAGTAGTAAAAACAATTCGCTAACGCCAGAGTTGATTATTCAGGTGACAGTAATTGGGTCTTTTACCCTAACAAAAAAATTGAAAAAAATATCAAATTAAAAAAATCAATTTTACGATCGGTAATTTATACAATTCGAAGAGAATTGTTGAGTCTCTTTTTTTGAGAGAGTTGAATCATCAGCAAACTTGTGCTTTGCGCTTCGGTATCGAAAATTTTTGATGCGAAAATATAACATCCGGAAGAGAGTTTTCTCGAAATCGTATAAAAAGAAGAAGGGATTTTTTTTCTCTTTATTTTGGTACTACAATAAGGGACGGCTGGCGTGACTGCGTCTCGTGTCCACAATAGTGCGATAAGCTTTTTTTTTAAGCAGTTTCCACTTCCGGTAACGATTAATCGAGTCGCGTGTTTACAATTATAAAGCGCGAGGATCTCGTAAGGAAAAACTGAAAAACTAGTTCTATTTTAAACGGTTTGTCGTTAATAACGTCGTGTCGCTCGCGATTTTTTTATTGCGTCATGGTGTGTTCTTAACAAAGTTTATAGATAAGAGAGATAAAATACAATTCCTCGATGCGGGGATGAAAAAAATTTTTCTTATTCGCACTCCCAGTTTTATAAAATTAAAATCGGAGAGTTTTTTTTTTACTTATAATTAGTAAAAATATTCTCTTGTTTGCGGTTGCGTTTTCTATTTTTCTCGCTTTCTTTTTTTCTCTCTCGCACTTATTAACAGGATTATTATTTTTATAAGTTTATAATATAGGCGCGGGGGTTACACAGAGAAAAAATCAGTCAACGACGATTTGGCAACTCATACACTCAGCGATATATCTGAAAGAGATTTCGCAAATTCCTCCCAAAAAAAATCAATCTCAACAATTAATTTATATATAATAACTCTCTCTCATGTTCTCTTTAAAATTTTTTTTTTTTTCATTCTTACAAATCGACATTATTTATTTATTTATATACGTCGTATTTCATTAACATATATCTACTAACATCTATTTAGTAAAATCGATTCTTCTTTATGTAAAACGACGTTTTTATATTTTTCAGATTATCGTGTTTTTTTTTTTTTTCTCTCTGGAAACTTTCACACTTTCGCACAATTGCGAGGCAACGTGTACAAACGTGTCCAGCACGCTAAGTTTTCGCGACGAAAAGTTTGTCCTTTGCTAATAATCGATAAGAATTTTTTTTATATTTTTCAACAACAATAGTCCAATAATTTTTCCACAGTAGTTTAACGGAAAAAAGATGAGACAAGAATGTACGTAGAATATATACTTCGTGTGTTGCGTAATATTCTGCTCAAAAGAGCTAAAACAGCCTTTTTTCCACAGCTTTTCTTTGTTTATATTCTAATCGTAACAATATTGAAATACGAGGCTAAATAGGATAAAAAAAAAAAAAAGCGAAGCGTGTATCTTCAAAAATGAGAATAGCGTTCATTCGAAGCACGCACGTATATAATTAACAATATACGTATATAATTAAGCTAATTTAATTTATAATCGCACGAATCTCGCGACACGATCCAATGGCCAAGATACATTGGAATTGTTTTGAGATATCGTTTTATTTTTTTTTTTATCAATTGAACGATATTTTATATAATATAGTTCGTCTTAAACGTGCGCGTAGAAATGAATCTGCAAATTGGAATAAAAATAATTAACAAAGATATTAGATGTGCATATGTAATATTGCCTTCAAGTATCGCTCGCTTGGTCGTTTCGAAAAGGTGAGAAAAACATTTTTTCTCACACGAATCTCGCGCGATATTTTGACATTTCAAAACCACCAGGACAATCTCAGGCTTCTGAACTCGGACGGGCAGTGTAAAATTTGCGAGGTGCTGCTTCGGACAATGTTTATAAGCGTGGGTGTGCAAAGCCTTAATATATGTGTATATTTTTGTATCGATAGCGTTTCTCAACGTCGGATAATTCAAAAACGTTTAACGTGAAATATAGGAAATGAGGAAAGAGAACTGTTTTCTGTGTTTTGGTTTCGTATATATATAAAAGTCACGTGTCAATCGAAATTAAATATAATTTTTTTAAATAATAAAATTACACATCGCATAATAAATAATCTTGGCTTTTATAAACTATAAACTAAAAAGAAAATAACACAAATCTTTCAAGCCAGCGGCACACGATGCTTTTTTTTTGTTTGCTTGCGAATGCCAGGATTGACCGCACCGTTATTTAAAAAAAAGAAATTGTCACATTGCTGCGACGCTCGTACGCGATTCGGCAAAAAGCATCAAAGTGTGCCGCTGACTTAAGAGCAATTTCCTTGTTATAAAAATTAATGTGTGAATGCGAAGCTATCGATACGTTAATCTAAATGCCGAAAGTGAATGTTTTCGCGACGAAGGGCGCAATAAAAGTGATAATCAAATGAATTTTTGAGGAGAAATGCAGCTCCAGTTCTTTCATCATCATCGACACAATATTAATAATAAGTGTCCGTGTCTGTTGATGAAACAATCGGTGACGATGATAAACAATAGAATCTAAAAATCTACAACAGATGACGTGAAAAAAAGAGAAAGAAAAAATATTTTTTTTTTGAAGAAACTTTTATAAAGAGATGCTCGAAAATTGCCTTAATCTTTTAATTGCCATAATTTTTTGTTTAGATGTTCTTTGGATCGCATTTTTTTTTTTTTTTTTTGAAAATGTTTCTTGTGTAATTCTCTTCTCGGGAAAGATTACCGACATGGTTTTGTTTCTTTACGTCGTACTGAGAAAAAAAAAATTGAATTTTCATGAATCGGCGTCGCATGAACTTATTCTACTTGTAAATATTTATTTAATATTTTTTTTTTGTTCTTTTTGTTATTTACTTTTCACACAGTGGTTTGCTAACAAATTCTTTAACATTGAATAAGAATATTTGATCTTCACGCGTTACAATCGCAATACTGAAAGCCAAAAGGCAAAGGTACAAAAAGGATAACACTCTCGCTTAATAAAATCTGCCACAATTCTAATTCTATGTATCAAGTAAAAGATATTATTTTTATGGGTGAAAAATTAGGCCGAATTCTTATGGATTTTTTGGAGGGAAGCGCTACTGTGCGATCGTGCGAATATAATATGCTCCACAGTACTTCTCAGATTTTTTCGTGTATCTTCTATCTGCTGAATTATAAAAAATCATAACTCGAATAAATTCAAAAATGTTTTAAGTGACCAAAATATATATACATATATATATATATAATAT
>NW_018020818.1:229887-236734 GCF_002006095.1 Pseudomyrmex gracilis | reverse complement strand
ATACATGTATAAAATACTAAAATGAAGAAAAATACAAATTTCATCTTTTTTAATGTGTAATTTTACACAATAAAATAAATTTTATATTTAGCTAACGTAAAATTATTATATAATATTTTTTAAAGTTTTAACGTTTCCCTAAAATCTGAGAATCACTGATCGATTATAAGCTTCCACACAGTTAAAATCTTTTAAACGCGCCGGATAAAATTTGTTTTTTTTTTTTATCCTTTACTCGCAATCAGATCATTTTTACTTATCCCGAAAATCGGGAAAATTACCGCGTCTACTTATTACGTCGAGCGGTTTTATATCATCGTCAACGATCGCTCGCGTTCCAAAGTAATAAATTTCTCGTTTTTTTCTCTCATCCTGAATCCCTGTCCTTATCAATTGCGTTTTTTTGTTGTCAGTTTCATCCGGCTTTCGTTCTTATATATATTTAGCGATGTCTTCAGTATTATTTTATTTATCATTTAGTATCATTATCGTTATCATTAGTATCGCTATACTGCTTCACTACGGTTGGCTTTTGGACGTGGATTTGGATGGAGTGGTGTATACTGCAATATGCGCGCGCGTGAAAGAGAAAGATTAAAAGCTCCAACATTTGTTCTTTTCTTGCTTTCGCACCGTTTTGTTCAAATCAAGATATAAACGAGAGTTTTTTTTTTTTACATTCTCTCATTCATTTTTAACCCTTCGCGTCCCAGACCTCAAAAATGACAAGTTGACCGGACTGGGTCCGTGACCCGCGCGACCTTAAGATCGAATAGGGTAAAAGACCCAATTACTGTCACCTGCCCAATTACCGTCACTCTAAGCTATTTTATTAAAAATATTAAATAAATCTTAAAAAGTTATGCATGAAAACAATCTAACATAGAATTTTAAGTGCAATTAATATAACAAAAAATCCAGCACTCAACATTCTTGTCTCATTTCTTTTAATTTAGGCGTGACGGTAATAGCTCTCGCATCGTTCTTTTTTAATTATTAAATTTATAAATAAAAATAGAGATTTTGAGAGACGTATTATTTTTTTTCTTATATTAGAGACATTGAATAATACCAGATAAAAAGAAAAACACATGTTTTTGATAAATAAATAGTAAAAACAATTCACTAACGCCAGAGTTGATCATTCAGGCGACAGTAATTGGGTCTTTTACCCCATCTCCGTGAAAAATCAATATTTTTTCAATTTTGTTTTTTTTTTTAATCAAAAGCTTGAACGACTCTGCGTCAATAAAAAAAAACAAATTAAAACAATCTCTAGTAGCTTCGAAGATAAAAGTTTTTTTAAAAAAACCTGATTTTTTCCAGAAACGCTGATGCGCAATTTTTAACTGGGTCTGGGAGACCCATGTCTGGACTTGAAGAGTTAAACAGGGTGACAATGAAAAACCAAATAAAATCGTTTTGATTGTTCTGAAAAAACAATAGATGATCTAAAAAATATCACCAACTTCTGAACGAGAAAAATTATTCGAAAAAAACTCTCGTCTGTCTCGTCAAGATATCTCTCTTTGAGCGTAGATCTTTTTCTTATCGTCACATCACCGTTTTGTTATTGTTTTTTCTTCAAGGAGGAACGTACATGCGAAAGAACATACATTTTGCGTACAAGAAATCAGACGGAATACGTAGCGTGCACATTAGGTTGGTAGCGTCAATCTTTCCTTGTTCATTTTTTTCTCTCGTTATAATAATTTTCTTTCCAAAAAATCTGTGCTTCTCCAGTTTTCCCGATGAATTTCTCGACGTTTCGGTCGAGACAAGCGCGCCAAAAATTCCGCAATTCTTCCATTATTATTATAGCGTTCGTTATATTATATCGTTACACACAACACACACAGCGACACTTCGTGTTATATCTTTTTTAAATTGCGAAGATGCACGACGCGCTATGTAATTTTGTGTGAAAAACACTACGCCTCACTACAGTAATTCATTTCGCTCTCTCGTAAATGATGACTAAATTGGGCCGTGAAATTGTGTCGGGATCGCATCTGCGGCTTACATACATTTCTCGGCCGTCTGCGCGGCGAATTCGCGATATGATCAAAAAAAAAAAAAAAAAAAAAATCGTAACAAAAAAAGTTTTCAGGACTTGATGCACCTGAATAAAAAATTTTTCTTTTTTTTCAAAATGAGAAAAAATAACAGAAGATTGCTTTTTTTTTTTTTACACATTTTGATTCAACTTTTTTTACGTACGTATAATCAACCGTATATATTCTCTCATGCTTTGTCACGACAGACCCCGTCAGTTCTTGTCAAATAGTTAATCCGTGTCTTTTTAATTGTAGAAGTTTCAATCGCGATGCAATTACGTTGGAAGCAAAGTTGATGCGCGCGTGTCGTGGAAATATACACTGAGAAAAAAAAGTTGTTGAAGTAACAAAATAGTATTTGATTCAACTCCATACGCAGCGGTCACGGGCTGTCAATAGAAATATTGATTAATGTAAGAAGATGATCATGTTTCAACAGATATAATAATTAGGGTTATACCGAAAGACAATTTAGTTGTTTTAACAAAATTACAATTTGCTTAAATACAGATAACTTTGAATGCGCAACGCAATAGGACGACACAATATTTTGTCTGCTTATAAAAACAAGCAGTTTGATTAGATGAAATACTTAGTTACAAAGAAATTCAGATTAATATTCAATTAAATTAAATGAGAATTGCCTATTTCATCTTTTTTAACAGTATCTTTTATTTGAAATTGTCACAACTTATGTTCGACAAAACAATTCATGGGTTTAGTGAATTAAATAATGTTCATTACCATTAACTATTGTTAATTCAACTTGTACGAATTTGTTATCTTTATTACCATATGTTTGAATTAAAAAAAACAAGATATTTCAGATAACAAACTGAAACTCACCTAAACGCATTTAGTTGAGTTAATAGTATTTTTTTCTCAGTGTACTTTGACGGAAAAAAACGATATTTCTCTCGAAATTCGATCGAAAACAATAATTTGTCATATTTTGTAATAATTTTTAAAAATAATCAACAACACGGCGAATACATACCGATGTAAGCTCTTGTCCACGAAGTCACATGAGACGGTCGAGATTTGATTTTTGAAGACAAAGCTTTCGTAGCAACAACGCATAAGTAAAAATCATCAATACGAATCGTCTCTCGATACGAAAAGAAACTAATTCGCAAGATTTTGCCGAGGATTCCGCAAATCTCTTAAAAATTCACATATAGCGAGATTACTTTGGAATGGAAAAAGTTCTCTCCGCGCAAAAAAAAAAAAGAAGGAAAAACACACACGTAACCGTAGAAACTAAATAAATATACAAATAAATTATACACAATAAATTATGTATTTACACACACAAATAAATATTTTAAATGTTATATTTACAAAATATATTTATATGTAGTTAAAAGCTCCGACTCTCCTCGCAATTATTTTATCGCGGAACGGTGGATTTAAACAATAATTAAATACTCGCTGGAGAATGTCGATTCGAGGAATCCTCGGTGCGACAACCGCATTTTTTTTTTTATTCGTTAACACCACAAGTGCGATACCCTACTAAACTGTATACATACGTGTGTATACGTGTGTTAATAATTGTATATTCCGTATATAGACTTATATAAAACGCACGAAGCGGGTTACCCGAAGGCTACGTAATAACCTTCCTGGTTTTAATTTTATTTATAGCGGCAAGCCGTTTCTCTTTTTGTCTTTTTCTTTTTGTTTTTTTCTTTTTTTTTCACCTGTGTCGACTCGCTAGTCGGCTTCGAGTTTTTTTTTATCAATGGAAAAAGAATTCGGGCTTAACTACGGTTGGATTCCGCGTGCGCGGAATCACTTTAATATCCTATATAACGTTAAAGTGTATGTGTTATGTTTTTTTGGTTTCGCATGAATGTCGTGGTTTTTCGTATATTGACAACCCCATCCCTGTGTCCGCGCGTTTCTTCTCAAGTTTACGCGCGGGATGTATGTGTAATTATATATGCACGTGTATGTAATTGATGTATTTTCTCGGAGCCTATACGACGAGATCTCGCAACGAGATCGCTGTTCAGTCGGAAAAACGTGTGAATATATCATTTTGCGTAAGTACAGACGGCGTCATTAATTCGAATAATAGGCGCGGGGATCATAAAAAGTCCAGTTGATCCAAATATATCCATTAGTCCCAAAATCGGGTGTCCAGTTGTGGACACCCGGATTGCTACTAGTTAGTTAGTACGGCGCCCGTTGGCGCTACGAGCAACCGCCCCGCTTGCCCTCCGATCCCCGGCGGGGGGATTCCCCGCGCCTATTCTTCGAATTAATGACGCCGTTTGTACGTGTGTGTGTGGATGTACGTGTGTGTTTTTTGCGAAGTGTGTGTACGTGTTATTTGTTAATCTGTTGTGTAAGCATATGGATGAATGATTGCCACGTTCTTTGAATCATTCCCCGGAGTTCGAAACGAGACCGACGCGTAACCTGCACGCACCGTCGTCGTAATGAGCTTCTACCCACGACAATTTTTTTCGTATTCTTTCACCCTGACGTATCCTCTTTCTCTTGTCTTGAAATTATTATTATTATTTTTTTTTTTAAATTACTAACGACGCGGATTTCACGATGCCGTCTCTGTCTTTTCGGTAGAAAAGGTAGGAAGATTTTTTTTTTTCACATTAAGCGGTGATTTGTAACATTTGAGCCTCTGTGTCTCTTATTGCCTCCGTGAAAATTTTTTTGAACTCGAAATTTCGTTCAATTTAACAGATATATCTCGATTGTTCTAATCTTAATAATTCTCTAGTTAAATCAATCGCGAATCTCAATTATAAATTTCAATCAAAAACGTTTAACAACGCCGGTTGATTTTATTTTATAGTTTATTCCTCGATGAAGACTTAATTTATTTTAAAAGTTAATAAATACAGCTCAATAAATAAGATAAAATAATATTATTTATTTAATTGTATCTTTCCCGTATCTTTCTGTTATGACGTTATTACTACTTTTCTGTAAAATTATTTTCACATAATTACTGAAATATAGTTACTAGAAGATGATCAGAAATATATTGATCGAAACGTCTACACATCGCACATAAATTAGTGTTTTCATTCCGTCACCATCTTGGACTCAATGCTCATTTGGTTGATTCGTTTATTTTATTTTATTTATTTTATAATTGCAATTTTCTTTTTGAAATAATTTTCATTTTATATTTATATACAAAAGATACGCGTTTCTCTCTTTAAAACTTTTTCGAATACTTCCGGAATCGAGTAATATCTCTAATAGGGAAATTTAAGAAAGATTTTTTTGAATTTTTTTCAACGACGACGAACGAATGTTTGTCATAAAGTCAATAATTGTTTAAATCATATTTTTCACAGAGACATTGAACGATTGTTAATTTTTTTAATTTCATTGAATTTTCTCTCTTTTTTGTTACGTTTTTCTTCCTTTCCTCTTCCTTTTCACATGCTACGACTTTTTGAGCAGCTACAAGCTACGGAAAGCAGATGGACAACCGACGGTAGGCGGACATTAGTGCGGACAGGGCGATGTCTCTCTATCCCAGATGTTCTGCCGTTTCCGGGATGAGAAACATGGAATAATTCGTCGGAGCGTTCTTCTTCTTCTTCTTTCTTATCTCGTGCCCTACCTTTGAGGGACACAGACGTCTAATTCTCCGCGCCGTTGTTGCCCTTTCCCCAGAACTTGTCGAAACGATTCCGCGCCTTCTCCAGAACGTCGCTCGCCGTTGAGCGTTGCGCCGAACCCGGTATAACCGCCGGCGCCTCCAGTACGTGATAACCGCCTGTAGTGCTAGTTCCGGTGCTACCTACGGTACCCGTCGTGCCGCTAGTTGCACCATTGCCACCGCTACCGCTACCCTGAGTCGGCGATTCGGCCTCGAGAACGCGGTAACTCTGCTGCTGCTGCTGCTGCTGCGATACGGTAGGCGTTGTCGATGACGATGTCGTTGTTATCGACGCCGTCGTGGTCACCGTCGCCGGTACGCTGCCTTCCTTCTTTCTCTCCATCTCGAACGTTGGATCCTCCAAACGTCTCAAATTTGTGCCGGCCACCGGTTTTATCGATAGTTCCGGACTCTGTCGCTCTTTCGTTTCTTCGATGATGTCAGTAGATTCCTAAAAACAAAAAAATAAACACAATAGAGAATAGCGCGATATTAGTTTTGTTACTTATTTGGAAATAGAAAAATTTTAATTCGACATCTCAAAAGCAAGCAATCTTCGGACCTTTTCGCCCTTCGTGGGCGTATCCTGCACGTTCGTGGGCAACGGACTGTCCCTCTCCGAGTCCAGATCCTTGTGACCGTTTATGCCGCTAAAACTGCCGAGCGAGACGCTCTCGCTTTCGGGTGACTTGTAACCGGAGTGCTGGGAATGATGCGACTTGTGTTGAGCCGCGAGCTCCGGCGGCGCTGACTGCGGCGCTGACGGTACCGAAGAGGGTGCCCACGTCTTTGCCTCGCTATGCGGACGTGTGAGGGGTTCTTCGAAGCGCAATTAAGAATTTTGTGACATCAAATATAATTTTGAGAAAAATATTTTCTACAATACCTTAAATTAATAATAACAAGAAGAAGATTCTTCGAGCTCGGGAGTCTTTAAACTAACGAATGTGAAATAAATTGGGTTGCAAGAGCCGTTTGCAGGATGTGCAGAGAATGTGCTTAAATACTACCATGATCAAAAAATAACCGGAATTTATTCATAAAAAGAAAAGTACATGTTTATTCTTCAAAATTCAAGTTGTCCCCTTCAAAGTAGTCCCCGTCGGCTGCGATGCACTTGTGCCAGCGTTTGATCCACCCCTCG
>NW_018020818.1:225857-229172 GCF_002006095.1 Pseudomyrmex gracilis | reverse complement strand
CAACGTGACACAAACAACAGAATTCTAAACCGATAAGCCCGCGAGGTTTAAATTAAAAATTCCGGTTATTTTTTGATCATGGTAGTATATATATATATGAGCTCGAAGAATCTTCTTCTTGTTATTATTAATTTAAAATTTACGCTGGTGGAAGATGGCGTTATTATCAGATTAATATTCGATAGATGTGTACTAACAAGGGGAGACTACGACGATGGAACAATCGATTTGGACGACATTTATAGGATCGATAGATGATTATGTGGAGTATTGCAGGGTAAAATATTCTCATAAGGTACCTCAATATTTTCAAATTCAATTTTCTCGTGAATGCTTGAGTAGTGCGTCTTATTACTTTACCCTGCAATACTCCACATAATCATCTATCGATCCTACAAATGTCGTCCAAATCGATTGTTCCATCGTCGTAGTCTCCCCTTGTAAGTATTGCGAGACGAACTCCAAATGCCTCGGTAGCCTGACAGGGAAGGCGACGGCCCAGAAAGCCGGAGATTCCAGGTTCGACTCCTGGCTGAGGAGTTTTGTTCGCAATATTTTAAAATTAGTTAGGAGGTCCTTTTCTACAATACCTATTTTTTTCATCGATATAATCAGCATCTTACCTTCCCGGACGTTTTGCGTGACAGTGAACGTTTTGCCGGTGTCGAGGGGTACGGTCCAGTTTACGGGTTCCGGCGAGCGCATGATCATTTGCTCCGGCGATTTTACCCTCGTTGGTTCCGGCGGGCTCTTCACCACCGGTTCGTCGTCCAACCACGGACTTGTCTGCGTAGCGGGCGCCGGCGCCGGTGCCTGCGCCGTCTGCGACGGCGGTGTCGACGCGACGCTCGAATCCCCGCCGGTGACATCCCCGTTTATCTGGGGTTCCGCCGTCACTGCAACGTTTCGAGCGAATCGCTTTATCGTCGGCGTAGACGATCGCCCCGTATCCCCAACCCCGTGTTCCCGCGAAGCTTGCACTCGATGATGATGAGTCGAACTGCCGCGATCGATTCGCACACTCGACATTTTCACCGACTCGATAATTTTTATTTATTCTCGTCAAATGTATCGTATATAAAATATATATGGCAAAGTTTTACGTGTATATAAAAAAAAAAAAAAAAATATAAACAAATTGGACAAAGCGCTGCGATGTTCAAACAGTTTATAGTTGGTAGTTCGCCGTTTAATTCGCGAATTTTTGAACAGTTACACTCCCGAAAGTTACGATATATATCGCGTAAATTGTTCGCACCCCTCGTTATATCGTCGCAGCGGCAAAGTTGCAATTGGAACGTTATGCGTTGAAATTCAATGTGTTTAGAGGTGTTGTTTACTTTCTGTCTGTGTGAATTATACGGGAAGGTTTGCGGTGAGGTGCCGTATAGGGGGAATTGCGCTCGGGGTGATATTGCTTGAAACGGATACGTGAGTTCGGCACGGCCAAAACTAGGTGTGGCACACACATAATCTGACGTGATCAATTACGAGTGACTGGGAAATTAACCCTTTTACTGCGCTGTTGTTTCTCGCAATATGATTATGACAAAAACGTCTTGATTAAAGTGTCGAATGTGTTTGCGACGACGTGACAATTATTTGTCCGCGTTTATATATATATTATACTTTTAATAATTAATTTAAAATCTATGTATTAACCCATTTGCATCATAAGCGCATATATGCGCGCATTTTGCCTGGCCACTATCACCAGAGCGCATATATGCGCGCATTTTACTTAGGCATTTATCACCAAAGCGCATATTACGAAAATTTTTTTTTTTTTTTTTTTTTCATATTTTGTAACATTTTCATTAAAATTTAAATACAGTAAAAAAAAATTTTGGCGATAAGAACGAATTTTTGACTTTTCTTTGTGATGCAAATGGGTTAATATAATACATACTGACAACAATGTTCATTACACGAGCAGTGAAAAGGTTAATAATAAATATCAAAAAATTATACTTATTGCACTATCGTTTTTTTAAGAGAATATCAATCTTTTATACGTGTATTATCGGGGTTAATGTTGTTTACATTAAAATAATCGAAATTTCGTGATTAACGACCATACTTGATCGGTACGAATTTAACAAATTATCGATTTCGAAATGATTTTTTAAACAATCAAAAGGTCAAGAAAAATATAATGATCGTTCAGAATCAGCGTCGATGATTTTAATGTAACTCACACTCTACTTATGTAACCATTTAAAGTGCTGATTGTTTTTGCGCTGCTGCGACGAGATTTTTTCGGTCATTTCGTCAATACGTGAAAAAAAAACAAAACTCCACGAAATAGTTTTTTTTTTTTTTTTTTTACATACCGTTGTCCCTTGAAGATCAAGGGATTAAAATCGTGCCGGCATCGAGTGCAGGCGAAAACTCTCCCTTGAGTGTTAAATGTATAGAAAAGAAATACACGTGAATGCTGCGAGTATAGATTTTTCTCCGGAATAGGAATACACTAGCGTTCTCACAGGATGCAATATAAAGATATACGCAACAATACATATAAAATACACAGAGACGTAACGAGAGAAAGAGAAAGAAAGAGAGAGGGAAAGATAGAGAAGCACAATGTGAATATATATGTGTGTATGTGTATATATTTATACATATACATATATGTGTATGTGTACGAGTATGTGTGAGTGTGTGTCGCGCAACAGGTTGACAAAAGGCTTACCGTTGCAATCGTTTTCGCAGTAAAACTGCGAAAACGATCGTCCATTCGATTCCACGCGAGATCGAAGCATTTCGTACTTCTTCGTGTGCTGTTCTCTTTTCTCGCGATTAAATCTTTACGGCGAGGCACGAAAAAGAAAAGAGTTTGCTTGTGCAATAAATGAGGAGTTTTGCTCTTTGTTCTTTTTTTTTTTCTTCGAAGGAGCATCTTTAATGACGTTCGTGAAGAGCTGTTTTTTTTTTTTTTTATGAGAGAAAAGTTTACGATAATTTTCTTGAAAAACATTCAATTGAGTCCGTAGCCCGTTTTCCGATTAACTGTATTTTTCGTCTTTGTTTACAAAAAAACTACTTTTACAACTAACTGGAAGTTACTTTTACTATATTTTAATGAAGCGAAGAAGCTAGCATTACAGAAACATCAGTCTCTTGTTTTCATTAAGTGTAGAGTAAGACGTCATATAATAATTATTGTAACTTTAAATGCCATAGGTACACAATTAGTAATACAAATATTTAAACAAGATTCTCAGAGTTTTCTTCGATTTTTTGGGTGTCGCTTTTTGATATATATTATATATGTATATATATATATATAAAATTTGATATATATATATATAT
>NW_018020818.1:218559-220257 GCF_002006095.1 Pseudomyrmex gracilis | reverse complement strand
TTAAATAATATAATTGCCATTATTATTAATGATTTCTTGCCAGCGTGAGGGCAATTTGTATATCCCATTTTTGAAAAATTAAGAAAAATTTGTATTTTGTTTTATTCCAAAAACGGACAGAACTTTCCGGTAGACCTAATATATGTATCAAATACTATATATATATAGCTCTTCAGAACAATATCGGATGATTGTATTTAACCGCAATGGTGGGTAAATATGTATACATATATATGTATATCTCGTCAAGTTTCATTGTCACGGGTAAAAAGGAGGCAATTTTCGTTCACTTCAAAGGCGTTGCCACGCGAAAGCTCTCATAGCAGATATTTCAAAGACTCAAATTTTACAACACTGCGACATACAGAAGCTCTCGACGGATGGGACAACTTACTACAGAGTTACTACAGTTTTGCAATAAAATAAATAATTGAACCAAACACGCGATTACTTTGAAAATAATCCCGAGACGAATCGTGCGAAAAATATATAATAAAAAAAGTGTGTCATTGTCTCTATTAAATACGTTCGCTTTTTTTGTGCAGAGCACTTTCATATTTGTAAAAGCACAAAAAGCTTTTCTATTGTCACGAAATTTTATCTTGTTCTATTTAATAGCCGACACAGAGAAGAAATTCGTAGACAACGCAAGAAGCTCAATCTGTGACAAAGGAGAGCGATGTGTATGTGTGTCGCGTTTTCAGTGTAGCGGTAAAATATACATTCCACACACACACACACACACACACATACACAAAGTATTCATAAAATATAAAGCAATAAAATCATGTAGGACGTCATGTAGGATCGCGTATTATATTGTGTGTCGCAGTCGTTCGTGTGGTTGTTTAGATTTCAGCTCCCATCAAAGCCTTTTGGAGTGTGTCTCGATATAGAAGTTTCTTTACGAATAATCTTTCGTCAACTCGTGTGTGAGCGGATGAAAGAGGATTTGATACGAGAGTTTTGAAGAATGCCTAAGTGATTGTAAGTATTCCTATATATATACAAGTCACAATATGACATACAGTAGAACTTGAGTAATTTCGAGCATCAAAATTTCGATTCTCTTTTAGGAGCGGGTCACAGTAGGTTCTCTCACTATAGTGATCGTTTCGTTGTGATCTTAAGTGACTTGTGCACAAATTGCGCGGAATGCGTGTCTATCTTCACTCTAAGAGTCTAAGAGACAGAGAAACAAACATCCTTTCGTTTCTTTGCTACCGGTCGATCGCTGGAAGAAGAAGAAAATAATTCGAATTCTAAGAAGAATCAATATCCCATGCGTTCAAAATTACTGGAGTTCGACTGTACGGAACGAAAAATTGGAGCAGAAAAACATCGATTAATTGATAAAAAAATTAATTATTTTGATAAAAAAATTTCAGTTGAAAATTATCAAAGTGCGTTTTTGATACGGAACAATTAAACGTTGTGATTTTTCCCATTTTGTGGCAGGTTTCGGTGTTCGAAACAAAGAGATGGACAATAGTGATTATAAATTTCAAGAGGGACAGAGAGGAAGAGAGAGAAATACATATATTACATATGTAATATAAGTATAAGTACATATACATGTACATATTACATATACATATATGTATATATGTACTTATATGTATGTATATATACATATATATGTTATACACACACATATATATGTTATATATATATAGATATATATTATATATTGTATTA
>NW_018020818.1:209058-218514 GCF_002006095.1 Pseudomyrmex gracilis | reverse complement strand
TGAGTTTGCTGAATAGCCAGAAGTCGCACGGAGCCAAATCAGGCGAATACGGTGGTTGCGGAACGATATGAGTCGAGTTTTTGGCAAAAAAGTCGCGAAGAACCAATGCAGTGTGAGCCGGTGCATTATCGTGATGAAGGAACCAAGAGTCGAAAAATTCACTTTTGATTGTTTACAAAAACACGTGTAACTCGGAGATAATTAAACCTTTTGACAAACAGACGCTTGGCAAATATTATAGACAGTTCTACCAACCTAGGAAAAAAAAATTACCTGCCTTCCTAATGCCCGGGAGTTTTAAATGACAATTTCACCTTACTTTTTGATCACAGTAGTATATGTTATACACACACATACATATGTTATATATATATAGATATATATTATATTATATATAGATATTTATATATAAATTATATATATAGATATATATTATATATATATATATATCTGAGATTGTGTTCACAAATAGAAAATACATGCGCTAGAGCGTCGAACATCTTGATTGGTTAAAATATTAGACAACTACTCTCTCTCTCGTAAAAGTTATCTCGAAAGAGGTATAATTTTTGCACGATTAAATTAATCGAAGTTTGATGTGTAACAGTTTTTCTTACATTTATATTTAATCAAAACTTGTAATTTTAATATATTTACAATATCTTAATAATCATAAAATCTACATAACAGACTAACTCTACCAAAGTCGACGCTCTATCGTACATCGCAGTTACTATAGAGGAAAAGGACGAGATAGACAGAGACAAAAAAAAAGACAGATATTGGTATCTGTTGTGAAAGAGTGACACACAAGACAGAGATGTCCACCAAGTCGCATTAAACGCATAAAAATACATAAAACATCGAGCACACGAAGCAAAGACACTGACTAAACGACTGAACAAGACGTTAAAAAAAAAAAAAAAAAGAAAAAAAGAATAAGAATAAATAACGGAGAGACTATAAAACCGAGAGACTTTGTACCACACACGGCAACATGCTACTTACTAGCTTGGACGGCGGTAGTAGCGGCTCGATTTGACGCGGATCGCGTATCGGAGGATGATTTGGATGATGGATCATCGCCGGCGGCTGCAGCCGCAGCTGCTGGATGGCCGCGGGCCAGTTTTGCCTGAGCCTCGTCATTCGCACCACGGCACCTTTGGCTTAAATCTTTAACGCCGCGCTCCGGCCTGGCCGCAGCGGCAGCGCCCGACGTAGGTGGTAGGTGATGGACGGTCGTATGAACCGAATGCTTTACCGGGGAACGTTTTACCGGGACGCTAGTACTGTTAGCGGTAGTGACAGTGGTGGTTGTGGTGTTAGTGGTGGTAGTGGTTGCGGGTTTGGCGTGATGAAGAGGGCGATGGGGAAGGGCGGTGGTCGCGAGAAAGGCTAGAACATACCGTACAAAGAAAGAGTACAATTGATGAATAGAGCTCCTGGGCTGTGGCTTTCTTTGCAACGTGCACGCGAGCTGGACTTTTGCGTCTATAGCAGCGGTCGATATCGCGACGATTGTTACTCTCAACGGAAATCAAAAACCGCGACCGCTCGGAAAAGTTTATAGGTCCTTGGTGAATCTCCGCGCTCTCGCGAGAATTTCTTCCTCGACGAGATGCGAGGAGGACGACGAGAGACTCTGAGGAAAACTTTTGAGGAGCTTTTTTTGTTTGTTTGCAAAGAATTTTTTGATAGTCTCGAATGCGAGCGATTTTAAAGATTTTTCGTAGATTATTTAATTTTTGATATATTGGCTTTGTCAGGGATTTGAATTTGATTTTGCCAATAAGCATAGATAGAATTCGCAGTATATTAAGAGACATTTTTATACGTCACAGAGTGGCTATATTTTGTTAACTTTTGTGACTCATCCCCCCATCCACATTTAATTATATATATAATTTAGTGTGTGAATTATGCATTACACACATCTTATAAATTGCATATCACATAGTACATTATTAACATTATTTTTTATCACATTATTTCATTATTTCATTAGCAAGTGCGAATTCTATTTGGGTTTTAACGACACGCGAGCGCCACTACTCGTTACAATCTATCGAATACTGTTAAGCAATATGCGACTCCTCTATAAGGTCTATCGTTTTTGTTGCTGGTGGATTGATTGTTGCAGGGATGCAGAAAGGGCGGATATGGTGAAGGAGAGGGGAAAAGAGGGATGAGCGAATGTGTTGACAGGTATATATTTCGGGAATTGTTGAAATAGATTAATCGTTTGCCCATACTCGGGTACGAGCTTAATTGCAGCCGCGGAGATGGATCGTATCAACCACAAAATGTCACCGCGCTACTGCATAGCGACCGATCGCGACTACGTCGATTTTTGCCCCGATATATATTTTGCAACGCTTGAACGCACACGCTAATTAATTAATTATTCCAGTTCAATCACCAAGCAAGAATCGCGAACTAATATATGTTGCATTGGGATTTTGACAAATGTGCTTGGTGAAATTTAATTAATTTAAAAAAATTATCCTTACGAGAAAAAAAAGAAAGAGGGAGAGAGAGAGAGAAAGAGAGAGAGAAAGAGAAAAAGAGACTCGCGATATAAAGCAAAATCCAATTTAATGATTTGCCAATATAATAAGACACATGTATATATACAGAGTATCTCACCTAACTTGAACATTCTAAATATCTCGGTCATTTTTTATGATAGGAGAATGCCGAAAGCCTCATTATTCAGTTCGAGGAGACAAATACTGTAATAAACAAAAACTTTTTGAATTCGTTTTGACCTTGCCTATCATATCGCGAGGATAAAAATATGTACTTTCAGATTAAAAAATGACAATGTCCTTGAAATCTAAAAATATGACCTTGAAAACCATTTTCCTGTTTATTACAGTATTTGTTTCTTCGAACTGAACCTTTTCGGCATCCTCTTATCATAAAAAGTAAGCGAGATATTTAGGATGCTCAAGTTAGGTGGAACACCCCGTATATATACACAGAGTGTCCAGAAAATCTTTGCCAATACTTCGGGAAGGGATCCAAAATTGATTGAGGATCCAAAAAGAAGGAAAAAAAGTTATATAAACATAGATCCGGAAATAAATCGTTTCCGAGTTATAGCCACTTTTATGTTTAAAAATTGTAATTTTTTTTCATAATCATAATTTATTTTACTGTGTTTTAACATAAATAACTTCATTTCGGACTATTTTGATAGAAGAATAAGAACCTGCATTCGTGCACTACCTGAAGGTGATCATTTTGAACATAAACAAGTATTTAAATCGAATTAGATATGACGTTCAAAATGACCTTCAGCACAAATGCAGGTTCTTATTCTTCTATCGAAATAGTCCAAAATGAAGTTATTTATGTTAAAACACAACACAGTTATTTATGTTAAAACACAATAAAATAAATTATGATTATGAAAAAAATTACGATTTTTAAACATAGAAGTGGCTATAACTCGGAAACGACTTATTTCCGGGCCTATGTTTATATACTTTTTTTTCCTTCTTTTTGGATCTCTACTTACTTCCCGAAGTATTGGCAACGATTTTCCGGACAGCTTGTATATATACAGGGTGTCTCAAACCACCCGCGCCACTCACTTAAAGATAAGGAAAAATGGTTATTTTGAAAAATGTTTCAGACAAAAGTTGGAGAACAAGTAATGTATTATATTGGCATATGCAATTGACCTTGAATGGCGTCGTGAAGATCATGTCAAAGTCAATTTGAATTTTTAAATGGGACTTCAATTTTTATTGCATATTTTTGTAGCCGACGTCAAGGCGTTTTTCTGCTTATAAACCATTTGTAGTTGAGATCTTTCTGAGTTATGAGACTTCAAAATTTTAGTACCAGCGGTAGCATTACCCAAGATGTACCGCGTGGAGGTCGTACGGTCGGGTTTACATATTTCGAGGTGAATATAAATCAAAGAGGTGTAAATCCGACCGCGAGACCTCCACGCGGTATATCTTGGGTAATGCCAACGCCGGCGGTACTGAAATTTTGAAGTCTCATAATTCACAGGATGACCTCAACTAAAAAAAAGGTTTGTAAGCAATGTTTCGAAAATGCCTTGATGTCAGCTACAAGAATATGCAATAAAAAAGGATTCCTATTGGAAAAAATTCAAGTTGATCTTGACATGACCTTCACGACGTTACAAGGTCAATCGCATATGCTAATGTAATGCATTGCTTGTTTCCCAACAACTTTTGTCTGAAACATTTTTCAAAATTCACAATTTTTCTCGTTTTTAAGTAGATGGCGCGGATGGTCTGAGACACTATATATACAGGTGTTTTATTTTAATTGTTCTAGACTAAATATCTCAAAAAAATATAGAAGATACAAAAACATATTTCAGACAAAAGTTGTATGATTTCGAATAGGACGTAAGACGGTGCCATTAATTTGAACTTGACTAAATGTTTGAAGGTCACAAAAAGATTACTTTTAATTTTTTATAGATAGAACTCTCTATCTTTTTATTGTATTTTCTTATAGCTTACCTCGAGAGCTTTTCAAAACACTATAATCGAATATTTTTTTATTAAGTGCTTTTCGAGTTATAAGGTTTGAAAGTCACAGTATGTACCGGCATTAACATTACCCAAGATGTAACGGCCAGTGAAGGCAAGATCCAAGATATATCAGCCAATGTTCTCAGAAAAACAGTCGATGCATTCGAAAAACAGTTATATATTCAACAGAATGATGGTACATTTGAGCATTTGTGCTGTAGAAGTACTAAAAATAAACATTCAATGTGACTTTGATGTGACCTTATGGAGTTAATCGGTTTTGTGCTTTCATCGGCCGGATCAACCTCGGGTTTTGCCTTCATTGGCCGGTACATCTTGAGTAATGCCGGCACATACTGTAACTTTCAAGTGTCATAACTCAAAAAGCATTTAATGAAAAAATATTTTATTAGTGTTTTGGAAAGCTCTCGAGATAAGCTATAAGAAAATGCAATGAAAAATAGAGAGTTCTATTAAAAAAATTAAAAGTAACTTTTATATGATCTTCAAACAATTATTCAAGGTCAAGTTAATGGCACCGTCTTGTGTTTCCCTCAAAACCATACAACTTTTGTCTGAAACATCTTTTCGTATCTTCCATATTTTTCGAGATATTTGCCTTCCGAGATATTTGGGGCAATCAAAATGAAACACTCTGTATATAATAACATAGCAACTTTTTGTCTATTTGAATGAACTGAGCGCGTCTCAAGCAATTTAAAACAACTATATATTTTTAATAAACAAATTTCTTCCATGTGCACTCAGCGCGTGCACAACTTCGGCCGGATAATTATATTATCATGCATATTGCAGCGGAAAAGAAAAAATACATAACGCGAGAAAGAAAAAAAAAAAAAAAAACGATCGAGATTAAATCGCGTTGCGAATCGAGAGTCCGCTCTGAAAGATCTACAAAAGAGGTGTCTAAAGACGTGTGAAAGACCATCGAGATCGAGTAGAGGATAGGTCAGGGTGAATTATATAAAAAGAGAAGAGGAGAAGATAGAGTAGAGAAGTGACAATGCTCGTTTTGGTAATGCAATAATTCTGAAAATGTCAGACCGATGTGTGAGGCAGGCGGGCAGCAGGTACGTGGCCAGGTACAGTGAACGTACATTTGCGATGCGGGGCTTGCGGGGGCCTCCTGTGGAGCGGAGCAGGCCCTGGGCCCGGGGGTGGCGGCGGTAATGGCGGTATAGGCGGCGTCAACAAGCCAGTTGCCGAGGAAATCGTGGTCGCGGGTTCTCGTATGCTCCAACGGACACGTTGGTGGCCTGGGCCCGCCGCGGCTGAAACACCCGCTGCCACTCCTGATCAATCTGATTCACGACACCTCCTCCCCGCGATCGTACATACTCTCGTGAAGGAGGAACTTGTGAGAGAAAGAATAGGCTCGCGAACAGAGGGGGGGGGGTGGATGATCGTTCAGAAAATATTTCAATAATGATAGGGAGTAAGCGCGCACGATGTAGGAAAGACGATGGTAATGATGATAATATAATAATGTTGATGATGATGGTGATAATAATAATGATGATGGTGATAGCGATGCTGATGATGACGAAGCAGCGGAGCGCGATGATGACCGAGAATGCAACTGAGGCGTAAACCGGAGAGAGATAGTCACCGTGAACGTGTGGTTATATGCGATAATGACGATCGTTAATCAACGATGATGATCGAAAGCTAAAGTAATCTTTTAGCCTTTATATATTGATATCGTATTTTGATTATATATTGTGTATTTTATTAGCGCTAATTTAAATTAGTAAGTTTAACAGACAGATGATGATGGATCTATAAGATTAATTTATAAAATAAAATATATTTTGAGAGTTGTGATATGTTTTGAAGATTGATTTAATTAATATTAACACAATATATTAATCTCGAGTAATTAATATATATTAACAATTTACGCATATGACACATTAATTTTTTAATAAATCATTAAGTTATAGCTGCGCCTAAAAAACATTCCGCAGCAAAACTCCGCAAAATTAATATAGAACGTATAAATTATATTGAAAAAAATCAAAAATATAATAAATTTTATTTTATTTTGTTAAAATAACTTTTATTATGTATTTTTCTTTCAATTTTAATTTTATTCAAGAAATATTTTAAAATTTTGTTTTGCAATAAAAATGATAATTGCTATCGTTCAATAATTTGAAAATAGTTTATACAATTGTACGTTACAGTAATAAAGTGCGTTACAAAATCACAGTGAGATGTTTAATAATTATGTATTTGCGCGATAATATGATATATTATATATATATTAGATGATAAAAATGTGATGAGACAATGATCGAAGGAATTGATATGGGAACCTATCGTTTTTTTATAAGGAATGAAAGAATCTTTCGTTTGATTACGAAGAAGAGCAGCGAAAAGTAGAATGATGAATATAATACGTCGCACGAAGTCTTCATACAGAGAGTCTAGTTGATATAAACTACAAATTACTAAAGAGACGAGGGTTTTAAAGGCAGAGGCAAAGAGATAGAGACAAATAGACAGGACTATCATGCATCCATCTGCCTAAACATTAATGAGACGCACTTATAATAACCGACGCTCACCGCACCGCAAATTAAGCGCTTTCACGTGAACGTGTTTTAAACTATTTTTATCCTAAATAAAAATAAATAAATATATTTTTTCTAATTACAACTTAAATAATTTTAAGTCAAGCTTTCGAACATCATCTGAGAAGAGAGAATAAACACTTCTATTAGTTTTTTGCATATTTGCAATTAGCAAAATTTACTGGCACTGTAATATTTAAGTTTAAAATTAAATTGGGAATTATTTGTTTTTTTTTTTTTTATTTTCTCGCACAAGAAGAAAATTATATAAAAAAAACTTGAAAAAAAATTTCTTGTTATTATATATTTTTGCTGTTATAACAAAGAGATCAAAAAATCGGCGTAAATAAATAAATTTTGCGGTGAGCATCTTTGGGATTTGTATATAATACAATTATGTACGACGAACGTTTTTGGCTTTTGAGGCCCACAAGAGCAGACAGCAGTCCAATACAGCGTTGTCAAAATAACCGTTTTTCTCGGACACGTGCGCTATAAAATCAGCGACATATGTACCAGTATGTAGCGTAATAAAAATATTCCGAAAAAAATGTTGGAGACAATTTTTTATTGGTGCAATTGATCATTTTACTTGTCTTCATTAATTTTGACAAAATTGTTCGAAAAAAGCGGTTTATCTGACAACTCTCTGAGTTCAAAAAACGTCGCATATATAATATAAATATGTAAGTACTCTCTAATCCAGTTTATGCACGAAAATGCAATGGGAACTCGACTGACAGATTGCGAGCTCCAATCGATTCGGTATACGATTCCCTTGGGGGGAGGGGGGCACTAAACTGACTTGAAGGGGTACTTTCGATATGTAAAACTTTATGTCGTTCACAGTTTGTTCTACTTACTCGGTCGTGGATGTCTTTCGGGCTCGCCGCTCTTTTCTCTGTCTTTATCCTTGTCCTTCATCTCCTTCTCCTTCTCCTTTGACAAACGAAAGCACAAATCCCACAGTATACTTAAGTTGGCGCATCAGCTTTGATACGATGCCGGCGCGGAGCGCAACTTGCAACTTCGCCCGAGATAATTTCACATGCGTTATAAATGTCAAGCGAACAACACAATCGCGAGATAATATATCTCGTCTTTTCCCTATCTAATTGTAAGAGAATTACCAAGTTTCATTCGAAAACAATTAAATTAATTCCTTAAAACTGAGGAAATTGCGATTCCCAATATCGAAAAAATGGTTTTTCTCTATCGCGGTTCAAAACAAATTCTCCGAATTTCACTTGAAAATGTCGGAAGCGAATGTTTTGAAGACATTTGATCAAGATATGTTTTTTTCTGTTATAACAAGTTTTTTTGGCCAATTTATAACCAATTGTTTGGCGCACGTTTCGTATATCTTTGGATGGACAAACGTATCAATTACATACTTTGGCGTCCTTTGTAACGGATGGCGCACGGGGAGGCTGACGTTTGGGCGATCTGCGATCGGTAACGGTCGGTCCAAGGCTCTGCGAGCGTCCGGTTCTCGGACTGTTCTTCGGACTTGACTTGGTTCGCGGTTGAATCTCGTCCCGGTGCTCCTTGGTATCGTCGCGTCGTCGTGGAATCACAGGCTCCAGCTTCTCTCTCGTCGGAGAGGGAAGCAGTGCACCGTCACCTTGACGGAACAAAACACATATAAATACTTATAGAAATTTCAATGAATTACACACGTGCGTTAATCAATTTGACAAATAATTAATTCAATGTTGAGTTATATGTACGCATTATCCGCTATGTTTATTAAATGAGAAGATTACAAATAGAGATTATCTTTGACGGGGTGATGAAAATTAATGTAATTAATTATGTACGCATTGTATAGTGTATCGATATTTGTACTAGTTTTTAGACTAAATCAAAAAAAGTGACTCTTATAATTATAATATTACGTACCCACACCGGTAGTGCGATCGAGGTGGTGGCGGATCAAGAAATCCTTTCTTGCGCGAGCGATGGCTCGATCAGTTTCCTGCGACAAAATAGTCAGAAAAACACAATTACAGAGAATTCGCCAAATATCTTTGAGGTGTTTTTTTGGTTTCGAAGAATATGTACATTTTTTTAAGTGTTTTCGAGATTGTTTTGTGCGCAATTTCATATAAATCACATAAATTAGAATAACACTTACGGATTTTCTCTACGAATATATATATACAGGGTGTCCCAGAATTGGTTTAACATCTCTCGTACACAGGTAGAAGGAATAAAACTGAGGTGAAAAGTTCTATACCATTTTGCTAGATTCGCAATAGTTACCGAGATATTAATTAACAAAAATCCGCGAATAAGCGTGCATCAGGCTGTCTTACGCGCGTAGGACAGCCCGG
>NW_018020818.1:175848-203643 GCF_002006095.1 Pseudomyrmex gracilis | reverse complement strand
CAGCCCGATGCATGCTTATTCGCGGATCTTTGTTAATTAAAATCTCAGTAACTATTGCGAATCTAGCAAAATGGTATAGGACTTTTCGATTCAGTTTTATTTCTTCTATTTGCCTACGAGAGATGTTAAACCAATTCTGGGACACTCTGTATATATAACGAAAGAAACACAATTACAGAGAATTCGCCAAATATCTTTGAGGTGTTTTTTTGGTTTTGAAGAATATGTACATTTTTTTAAGTGTTTTCGAGATTGCCTTGTGCGCAATTTCATATAAATTACATAAATTAGAATAACACTCGCGGATTTTCTCTACGAATATATATAGCGAAAGAAAATCATTTCAAGCTTTACCTTCGCGAAATACCTACTCAAGCGCGCTCTCGATAAAAGTAGATTCTTCGAGAGCGCGCAAACCACTCAACATTTGCATACCGCTTTAGCGTCGTCCTGCAGAATTCCGTGAATCGGTCTAGCCTGTACCGAGGACGGTCGACCCGCCGGTGGCATAGTCGCGATCATGCTGGGGATGGGAGCGACCTTTCTCGTGTTCTCCTTGTCTTTCTCCTCTTTCGTAACCGACCTAAAACAAGCGATCGAGAGAGGTGGTTGTACGATCATGTCGGATCATCGATTATTCAAAACTCACTCATATCAGAAAAGACATCGAAACTATATAATAGCTCTATAACTACGACAAAACCCGTGTGAAGGTGCGAGTACGTTCGCGAAAACTTGCGCGAGTTCTCCTTTTGCGAAATTCGTGGTGAGGAGAACGACGTTTGTGATCACACCATGAATATATAAACGTGGACGTGAACACGTTGGATGCGGCAGAGTGTCTTGGTGCGTTTGTGTGTGTTTGTGTTCGATGTTAAAAACTTTTATGTGATACACAAGCACACAGCTCCCTTATAAAGATCCAATTCTTTTTTTGGACGCGTTGTCGGATTTTGAAACGACGTATAGCTTCAAAATTGGAGATACGAAATTCAAACGGATGTGTATATACAAAGATGATGGCCTCGTGCGTTCACTTTATAGTCAAAAATGCGATCAAATTTATATTTCCGGAAAAAACGTTTCGTCCCCCGTCTCGAAAATCGCGAATTGTGTTATTTGCAAATCTTTTTTGTATCTGAAAAAAAAAGTTCGTAAAATATCGACAAAGTTTGCTTTAAAGTCAATTTGATTCGACGGAATTTTGGAAACTGAAAATGTCAGAGAAGCTGCTTCTCTACATTTGAATGTAGTTTTCGCCGAGAGAATTTCCCATGACAACTGCGTTTAAATACATGACGTTGCAATTACGCAGTTTCAACGAAACGTTCCGCGTAAAAGGACCAACGTAGTTGTACGCGCTAATTGAACGACTCAAACAACAACAACAACAACAACAACAATAACAATATCAACGAATTCATGGTCGGAAAATGAAGGAGTATAGTGTACTGGCCTGGCAAGGGATAGGGCGTTGAGAGCGTGGTTACTGGAGACTCGTTTCCACAGCGAAGCCTCGTCCTCGACCGCCAGACCGCAACCCCAGTCGCGATGCTAATGCAAACCAAAAGGTATCAGCAACTGTCTATGTACTTGGGTCGTTACCACGACAATTTAATCTACCACTCGACTTCGCGATTATATATTGTACTCTAAGAGTAAGAGAGACAAGACTATAATTGTAAAAGACGGTTACACCAACAGCTAATCAACAGCTTTCAGTTTTGATTAATCCTCCTATATTGTTCAAATTGTTTAATATAATTAATGAACCAGTGTGTTCCTTGCGATATGAATTCTTAAGCCTTAAAACATTGAAACCCTTTAGCGTACAGAGTTGCAAGTGGGTCTCACAGACCTAGTCCGTCCAACTAGTCGTGTCAAATTATTTTGGAGGTCTGTCCGTAAAAGATAAAAATAATGCACAAGTTATGTTTTGCATTTTCTTTATTTTAATGCGCGACTTTGGTAATATATACAAGGTGTTCGACAATTACTTCAAAATCTCTCGTAGGCAGAAGTAAAACTGAGTCGAAAAGTTCTGAACCATTTTTTTCTATTACATATAATAAAGGAGTAATTAATGAATAAATCAAGCCAATCAGCGCCGATCTTCGGTCGGGCGCACGTTAATAACGAACCACGATGTGCGTGAGCGCTCCGTGAGCGGCTCTTGACGTGCGCCCGGCACTAAAGGTCGGCGCTGATTGGCTTGATTTATTCAACAATTACTTCTTTATTATATGTAATAGAAAAAAATGCTTCAGAACTTTTCGACTCAGTTTTACTCCTTCCACCTGCCTACGAGAGATTTTACACTAATTGTCGGACACCCTGTATATATATGTATACAGTTAAATTGCAATCTAGTGAGTAACGTTTTATATCTCTATAAAAAAAATGTTATCGCATGAGTTAACTTGTTAATTAGATCGTTGGTGCTACTTGATTTATTGTGAAAGAACACAGACAACATGCTTGGGAAGACACTTAAAATATATATTCACACTTTTCACACTCTAATCCGCGAATCGAGTAAATCGTCAGTAAAAATTTAAAACTTGATATTCTTGAGATTTAAAAAAAGATGTAAGATAGAAAAAATAGTTGATACAGTGTGGAACCTCGGAATAGCGGACTCGTCCCTTCCATGCGCATCAAGTCTCTCCTTAGGAAACATAAAGCCCCTTGCACAATGGACGGAATAGCGATAGCGATAGAAATAATACCAGTTGCAAAGAGTTTATATTTATAAATAACGGTAGGAACAGCGGAATCTAACATACAAAAATACACATGTGTCAATGCAGATCAGAAAATCAGAATAAGCAATAGCGATAAAATTTCCGACGAGTTGGAATTCTGTGTCTAAAACTGTGTTATTTCTATCGCTATCGCTATTCCTTCCATTGTGCAAGGAGCTTAAGAGAGTATTTATCGCTCAGTTGATGTGTAATTGGGTACGTTCAGACAACTCAACGGTTGAGAGATCATCACTTATGATAGGACTATTCTTCAAAATCTGCTGCGGTTCCAAAAGTATGATCCAATCATAAGTGATTATCTCTCAACCGTTGTGCAACTGTTGAGTTGTCTGAACGCACCTATTGTCACAAAGCGAGCGCAGCGTCGTTTACGTTACATTACGCAAGTAATGTATCTTATGGGTCGTGTGTGTACACATATTTGTATATATATAATTATTATTGTGTTGTGTTGTGTTACATCATATTATTATGAGTTAACAAGTATGTCAGCGTACTTTTTTGTGTGCAGGCGAAACGATATCTTTTCACGGTCCTGAACTTAAACAGGGGGTGAAGGTAAAATAAGGCTTTACACCAGAGATGCCAGATCGCGCCGGACAGCATCGAGAGTATCGAAGCGGGGTATCCCCACCGCCTCGATGCTGTCGTACGCATACAAGCGAGAACCGCACACGGACGCTGTTTTCGCTTGTATGCGTACGAGAGCATCGAAGGCGGTGGGGATACCCCGCTTCGATACTCTCGATGCTGTCCGGCGCGATCTGGCATCTCTGCTTTACACAAGCTTTATTGTATCAGCGGACTCAGAACCCCATACATTAGGTCCGCTATTTCGAGATTCCGCTGTAGTGTAAAATTGTATGATTTTCAATTGCGAGATGACTCAGAAGTTACGCAGGTGTGTGTTACTTTAAGTATCACGATGTATGATTACCTACTGCCGCTTGTGTGCAAAACGGCAGCTTGGCATTTTGGCTTGGCAAATTCACGAGGAGCTTGGATACTCGTTTATGGGAGATATTATTAGAACAGAGGGGGAGAGAACAACACAAAGCATGCATGATTTCGACGATTGAATGTGAAGGGTCGGTTCGTTTATGCACGAAACGCTTCGACGAATGAAAAACTCGACGTGGCTAACGATCGGATCGATCGCACACGTAATCTCGCGAATACGGAGAAATACAAAGCGATCGAATAAAGGAATTTATGCTGGGTGGGTCTGAAATATAAGATGGAATTCCGAAAAGCCCGAAACCCTCTGATTTTGCTGTCAGGTGGTATATTACTGTATTTTGACGTGCTGATTACAAATATGACGGTGAAAATTACCGACAAAGTCATTTTCAAAGTCAAAACTAACTAAAAAACTTCTCACTTTATTTAACATTATTTTAATAAATAATTATATTACAAAACAATGTTGTCAAATCAAAGTTGTAGCTTTTGAAAAAATACATCATTTATGTTGTATACATTTTTTGTATAGAACCACTACTTTTCGAAAAAAATAAGATAATAGGAAATATAACAATAGAAGGCTACAACTTTGATTTGACAACATTTTTTTGTAATATAATTATTTATTAAAATAATGTAAAATAAAGTGAGAAGTTTTTTAGTTTTTTGACTTTGAAAATGACTTTGTCGGTAATTTTTACTGTCATATTTGTAATTAGCACACCAAAAAATACAGTAATATATATCATCTGACAGCAAAATCAGAAGGTTCCACTCTTTTCGGAACTTTATCCCTCTGGAATATACATACACGAGAGACAAAAATCTGGAAGATCGCAATAATATCCGAAAAGATGAACTTTTGAGATCGAGAAACGTAAGTACACGACAGAAACAAATCATCGTCTCTCCCGCGGATTACCTTGTACTCGTCAGCGAGTCGCCGCAGCTCGATCACCTCCGCCGTGGGAAATGGTCTCGCCTGCGATTTGCCCGGCGCCTTATTGTCCGATATCCGCACGGTTTTATCTGACCTTTTATCCCTGCAAAGAATCAATTTTGCGTGTAATGATCGCGTGACTTGTCACGTCGCGTCGTCATCGCATCTTCACACTGATCGGGATCGTCGTAGATGCTTTTTTTTTTTTGATTTTCCATTCTGTATTTCGTTTTTTTTTTCCCCTATAATTATTATCGCTATTTTCTTGTATGTACAAGAATATCGAATTTTTTTTTCTAATAAGAAAAATTGCACTGAGACAACTCGACTTCGACAATCTGACCTGAAAGTGACTTTCAAGTCCGACAGATCTTCCTCGCGTTCATCCGCTTCGGGTACCACACCGTCGATCGTGTCTGTTCCGATGCCGCCCACTAGTGGTTCCAGTTCCGACGCCTGAACTCCTGAAGAAACACACAAGAGAAAGACGTTTTTCGATATGAACCCGTTAAAAGTTATCAGATCAGCCGATAAGTATAGAAATTTCTTTAGGAGTTAGTTAGGGTAAAAGACCCAATTATTGTCACCTGTCCAATTACCGTCACCCTAAGCTATTTTATTTAAAATATTAAATAAATCCTAAACAGTTATGCATGAAAACAATCTAACATAGAATTTTAAGTGCAATTAATATAACAAAAAATCCAGCACTCAACATTCGTGTCTCATTTCTTTCATTTTAGGGGTGACAGTAATAGCTCTCGCATCTTCATTCTTTTTTAATTATTACATTTATAAATAAAAATAGAGATTTTGAAAGACGGTATTATTTTGTTTCTTATATTAGAGACATCGAATAATATCAGATAAGAAGAAAAACACATGTTTTTGATAAATAAGTAGTAAAAACAATTCACTAACCCGCCAGAGTTTATTATTCAGGTGACAGTAATTGGGTCTTTTACCCTATTTTCAAAAAGTATTAACAAAATATACACGATCATTTTATCGTTAACAAATTATCGTAACATATATCGAAATAAATACCGTCACGCTTATGATCAAAGTCGCCGGGTCGCTTCTTGTGGACCGGCGCTGGTCCGGTGGGCGCCATACCCTGTTTAAGCGCCCCCATACTGAGCGACTTCCTCGGCGGGCCCGTAGTGCCCCCGGGGCCCCCTGCCGCTGGAATCGGCGCTTGGTTCTCGCCATTTGTCATTTGGGGTCTTCTAGGCCAGGCGAACTGCAGCCGGTATTCGGTGCTAATACGAGATATCGCCTTGCTGAGCTGACTCGGTGGCAGTGCCGATGTAACTTCCTGCGGTGCGAAAGTCGATATTTTTACGCTCGATTAAACCATTGATGCGCATTACAGAATGATTATAGAAGCATACTCCGTAATCTTTTTTATCGTTCGCGCGATTTTGAGAATTATATCGGTTCGAAAGTTTTTATTCGATTTTTGTAGAGATATACTTTTTTATTATCAACATCTCTGTTTTTTTTACTTTTCGATTGTATTAGAGATATTTAACCCTTCGTCAGACGTGGGTGGGTCTCCCAGATCCACCCAAAAGTTTTAAACGGTATTTCTACTGGATATTAGTTTAGCGCGATATCTGAAGGTCATGAAAAAAAGTTTAGAGCCTTGGACAATGGTAGAAGTGGATGACAATGTCATTCGTTTAATAGCTCTTAAAAGATCGCATAAGTCTCAAAAACTCGATCTCTGGACAAAACTCGTAGATCAATTTTTAAAGTCTGGCATTAAAGGATTAAAATTATAATTAAATTGCTCCCGTACCTTATCAGCTACGACGTTCGAGTCTACGGCATCGATACCGCCACCGTCTGCCGCCGTGATAAATTCGTGTGTCTTGTAAGCGAGTTCCGGACATTTCTTTCGTCTGGGTAACGGGGGTTCCAAAGTGGGTCCTGTAAATTCACATTCTTCCTAAATCTCACTATTTCTTTCTCCTTTTTCGAAAAAACAACTTCAAACCGTAGTTGCTTCATCAAATTGCTCTCGATCGTCTACTCTTTCAATGTTATTAAGAGAATGCCGAACCGTCCTGTTTTACCTACATTTTGTAGTTCCAATTTTTTGTGTAAAAACTATTAACCCTTAACCTATACCTGGAGTAAAATCTACCCGTGTGCACTGATTGTGCTTGTACAGATTAAAAAATTATTTCAATTCTGACTACTAAAAAATGTATTGATCTTCATGTTTTCATATTTTTATACTTTTGACAAGTAATCGCAACATTTATAATGGATTACAACTGTTAAATAAAGGAAATAATGAATCATTTATCATGTAACTTACGTTTTTCGATTTTGCATGAAACTTTTCATTTCATGTTGCAAAATAAATATACTTTTTGAAAAATTCACTATAGGACTAATTTTTTCTTGAAAATGTTGCATCTCAAGAGAAAAATCCTACAAGAAGTTTTAAAAAATATTGAAAATTAAAAATGTTATAAAGTTTTTAGTAAAATAAAACATTTTTCGAGTTTTTTGCGGGGAATTTTTTTCAGTAACTTAAAATTGAAAAATCATTTAAAAAAACTATGAGGTCTCTTTTTAGATGCTTCAAATAGTGTATATAAATTTTTTCAAGTTATAATAATGATTTCAGTGAGTTGGATGATCATTTTAGTGGCTAGAGTAGACCGTACCTCATGTGTAGGCTATGTGATACCTATGAAGTGTGTAGGTTAAGGGTCAATCGTAATGAAAAACGCTTCTCTATATAGACTTAAAGCAAATATACTAAAAATGGGATGCTTCTAAAAACTACAAAAAAAATAAAGAAAGAAAAACAAGTTTAAAGACCGTTACTGAGTGGATTATATTTTCACTTTGTGTACAACATTAAAGGGATCCTAAAGCTGTCGTTTTTTACCGACTGAATTTGCGGCTTTTGGCCGTCATTTCATAATAATATTTGCTTAATAAAAACAGTTATGCAATTTATATATTTAGAAAACAAACTGCATCCCGGATTCGGGACAACATAAAGAACAATAAGAAGCTCTTAGAAATGCGTTTCAAAGTTTAGTGTAAATGTGAATAGTGTGCTGAAATATTTACGAAAATAATCCTGTATACTTTCAACACACTCTATTCATTTACACTAAACTTCTAAACTAATTTCTGAGACTATATTATTCTTTATGTTATCCCGCATCCGAAATGCAGTTCGTTTTCTACGTATAAATAACTGCACAACTTTTTATATTAAGCAAATATTACTACAAACTGACGCCAAAAGTCGACTTAGTCGGTAAAAAAATACGACTCACTTTAATCCCCTTAAGAGGGTACTGGATACCAACTATAGAGACCTGTAAACCGACGTTTTTATAACCTAAATTTCTTTATTTTTTAATTTTATTTACTGCACAACATTAAAAGCGCTTCCACAGAAGCCAATAAATATACAAAACTATATAAAGCTTTTGAAAATGGGTATATAATGCTTTTTTGAACTTGTTTTTCATTCATAATGATAGTATATGGTATCAGATATACATCATCACACACTATGACGTTGTTCTCATCAATTAGATAGTCAAACCATAATCTGAATGTTTCATTAGACTTTTTTTTGTCGTACTTAGTGCGCTAACACAGTGTAAATATGTACATAACCTTACAAAGAATTCTACACACATAAATATATGGTGAGGTTGTTGAAGGAAACTGTATGAGGAAAACTTTTTGTTGAAGTTTGACATTCCAAAGAGCTAGCGCACTGTCTTAGCACAATTTACTTATTTCTAGAGAAGCGTTTTCGATTTGAGGTAGTAAATACGTGACTCAGAACGTGAAAAGAGAAATGTCGGTTTACAGTTCTCTATAGTCGGTATCCAGTACCCTCTTAACAATGATTCCAAACACACAAGAGTTTATAGGTTTCCATTCTATAGACATAAACAAATATATTTTAAGCATTTCGGAAGAAGACTTTGAAGTCTGTAAGAAACAAAAATTTGGAACTAGAATTATAGTATAGTTTTAGCAGAACCAGCGGAAAGACATATATATTTTAACCTTGTCTCCATCATGTCATCTATCCTTCTCGATTCGACTAGAGGTCGCTCTTTACCGAACAGCGTAGCGGCTAAGCAACGCTGTCAAATCCGAGTTTGAATTGTCGCTTCAGCATCCTCTTAAGAGCATTTTCAATTTTATATCGTAACACGTTTTTCTGATAAAGACATTAATTAAATATCGATCTAATAAAAGTTTCAAAAGTTATGTCGCATTTATAATAGTGTCTCTCTGTTTAATCAATTTTTATTTCTTGAAGAGACAGTAATTGCATATAAGTATTTGAAAAGAGAAAGAGAGAGAGATTCCTTTCACAGATAATTAATTAAGCCGATGTCTGGATCAAACTTGTAAACTGATAACAATTCAGCGATGGCTGTTCTTATTTTGAATCTCTTTCCGTTTACTTCTCTCTCTCTCTCTTGCGAGAGCTACTGTTCAGAGTATATTTACACAAGTTTGCGAGTTTATCTCGATGTCGGAAAATAATTTTCAACGATCGAGGCGCTTTGAAGAAACTTACGAAAAGTAACTTTTCAAGCGTAATTGCAAGCAGGATAAACATAGAAGCCGCTACATTACAATGACAGAAAAAGCATACAACAAGAAATTTGCGAAAGATAATGGGAATGTGTTTTGCAACATTTTAATGCCAAAATAAAGTAATCTCTGTAAAAAAAATAGTCGTGAAAAATCGAGAGCGATTTCAAGCGCGAATTTGCAGGGAACGAACTGTTCGCAGTAGGTGAAACGTGATAGCGCGAACAATACAATGGTGGGAAATAAAAACAAACATGAAGCGAAAATGTCTTTCTGCTTTGTCAAACGCGCGTTCTCGTCGCGAAAAATCGTCGCACCGATTTTGATTCCAGCAATCATAAAACGAGCGTTTGTCAACTTTTACTTTACTCGCTTCGGATCCTTTGATCGCAGACACGTTGCTTCTCCGGATTCTTGTGGCTTTTGTTTTATATCTGTATAATGTATACTTTTTAAGACAATAGAATATTTATAGAGTATTTATATTAGAGCACTTGAATATATTACCGAGGTCTTTTTGTTTGTTTTTTTTTTTTTGTTTTTTTATCTCGTTTTTTCTCTACGAACCGCTCGATAGTATCTCTTCAACCGAGAATGAGACAATTGCGTTTTTTTATCGCGTTGTTAATCTACTAAACTCGTTATGAAAATTTTTGTTGTCACGCAAATCCAGCGAAAAATACACTACGTAAGCAGAAACTAATATGTGTCGCATATACATAAATATATATACATATACAGGGTGTCCCAGAATTGCCGTACAATCTCTCGTAAGCAGATAGAAGGAATAAAACTGAGTCGAAAAGTCCTGAACCATTTTTTTCTATTATTTATAATAAAGGAGTAATTATTAAGTAAATCAGGCCAATCAGCGCCGACCTTTAGCCGAACGCACGTCAGTGTGAACCACACGTATGGTGTGCGCGAGCGCTCCGCGCGGCTCACTGACGTGAGCCCGGCTAAAGGTCGGCGCTGATTGGCTTGATTTATTCAACAATTACTCCTTTATTATACGTAATAGAAAAAAATGGTTCAGGACTTTTCGACTCAGTTTTACTCCTTCTATCTACCTAAGAGAGATTTTAAAGTAATTGTCGGACACCCTGTATATATATACACATATATATATACACATATGTGAGCGGGAGATATTTTTCGAAAGGCTGCGAAACAGGTCGGCTGTGTGAAGTCACGCGATCAGCGCGCGCTTCTCGAGCATTGTGTACAAATCAAGCACCCGCCGCGTTTTATTTCCGCTGGCCGCAACGTGTCGAAGAGACGATTCCTACGTTCCGCCGTACTATTTTTACAGTTCGATGCCGATGGCAGAGCGAAGTACATACATACGGGATCGATGAAATACACGCGTCGTCGCACAGTTGTACGTCAGTAAGTAGGCGTAGGTACTTTTCAGTGCCGCCGTTTTACGTCTTGCTCACCGAATAAATTGCCAAATAAAAAAAAAAAACAGCGAAGCTAAAATCGTTATATAATACATGTATATAAATTACCTTAATTGATTTATCATTTTTATCTTGGCAATCAGAACTTCATAAATGTGACAAATCGTATTTTGTTGACAGAGAGATCCGAATCGATAGATCGGTGTGTTAAATGAATGAGAAATGTTATCATGCGCGTAGAGAAAAATCTCAGATTATTTGTAATAAATATTGCAAATAATTTATCGATACAAATCTGAATTAAATTTTTATCATGGAGGATATTTGCTGCGAACTAGTAACCTAAGAGCAATTGAGAGAGTGAATTCAACTAGATTCTGAATTGATCTCTCAGAGAACTGATGAGCAAAAAAATTAAAAAAACTGTTTAAATAAACTACTTTGATTAAATATCACGTAATCGAGATTTTTGATGTTCGCTCTTGGATTAAAAGTTCGAGCGCAAATTCATCATCGAATGCACGGGAAAGTTTATCTTTGAATTTTAAAGCTATCACTTTTCTAACGCTAATTGCGAAGTAACGAAATTGAGAAGATAATTATTATTTTGATAAACCTTATTTCTCACTTATTTACTCGTTTAATTGCACGTCGAATTGCACTTCTCTGTACAAAAATCGCGGAAGCGATTCGCGCGCAAGACTGAATCACGCAATCGTCAGTGCACCGCAGTCCCAATTTTGTCAGAACATTTTCGACGCGACTGAGAGAGGATTTCCGTGACTACCTATATATCAGCCATCGTCAGTAAATAATAAGCTTTCGCGGTCTCAATGAAGTTCTCCTGCTCGATTCGTTGAGCGCGTACACAATTATCATCGCAGCTGCGCAATTGTCTTTCATCGAATGCGATCGGTTGAACAATCCTGTAAATCACATTGAAAATGAAATCTATTCGCAAATAAGAGTAGCGTTCCAAAAACTTAAACGTCGATGTCAATATTATATTCAATGTTTGTTAATTATTTATTTAAAAAAAACAAACTTGAAAAAAGTTTGTTGAAATTGCATTATTTTCTCGACGCGATTATGTCAGATTATATGACAGTTTAACAATCGATAATTAATGCTAATAAATGACATGACATTACTGTTGCAATTACGTGCTCGATATCTCAATTGGATTTCTGAGCGTATTGTAAAAGTAAACAGATACGAATATGCACATTCGTACACTGAGAAAAAAATACTATTTACTTCAACTAAATGCGTTTAGTTGAGTTTCAAATTTGTTATCCGAAATACTTGGTTTTTTTAATTCAAGCATATGGTAATAAAGATAACAAATTCGTACAAGTTGAATTAACAATAGTGGTAATGAACATAATTTAATTCACTAAACCATGAATTGTTTTGTCGAACATAAGTTGTGACAATTTCAAATAAAAGATACCGTTAAAAAAGATGAAATAGGCAATTCTCATTTACTTTAATTGAATATTAATCTGAATTTCTTTGTAACTAAGTATTTCGTCTAATCAAACTGCTTATTTTTANAAGCAGACAAAATATTGTGTTGTCCTATTGCGTTGTGCATTCAAAGTTACCTGTATTTAAGCAAATTATAATTTTGTTAAAACAACTAAATTGTCTTTCGGTAATAATCTAATTATTATCTATTATCTATTATCTAATTATTATCTATTATCTATTGAAACATGATATCTTCTTACGTTAATCAATATTTCATTGACAGCCCGTGACCGCTGCATATGAGTTGAATCGAATACTATTTTGTTACTTCAACAACTTTTTTTTCTCAGTGTATGAATACAAACATTCTTATTACTGAACTACATGCTGATCATTATCCTTGCCAGTCGTCTTTCTCGCATTTCTTTCATCGCGCGTATTGTCAAAAAAATACGAATTTATTTTCTCGTAATTAAAATCCTTGGTTTTTTTGTATACATATTATTTAATATACAAATAATATATAAACGATAATTACACACAGAGAAAACATAGCAAAGTTTACTTATAATTATCACGCAATAATTTCACAAAAAATACGTAAACATGCTTTTTTCTCAGTTTGTGAAAATAAATCGCCTACGTTATTTCGGTCTCAAAATATGCAAATGATCATGTAACCGGTTCTCTTCTATTTTGCAATGCTCCAAAAAAAAAAAAAAAATGAGAATAATTTTCACACAGAAATTGTCCATGATTACCGTAAAAAAAGTGGGTCGCTTCATTGGTTAACAAATTCTGCACTCGAATGGAGTTGTAATACATTTCCACGTAAAATGGACCGTAAATCGCGAAGAATGTTATCGCTTGAGAAATGATCCGACATATAGAAGGGTTACGTTGCGGAAAAAAGTTCGCGATAAGAAATTCTGCGTCATATCCTCGACATTTCAGACACGATAAATGCAAACTTTTCTTAGGACACAATCGCAGGTGACGATTAATCATCACAGATCGAGGAAGAGATCTACTTTTATTATTGAGTGATAGATGGGTAATACGAAAATTTCAAATGACAAGCGGCGAGATTTATTGCTACGATCTTACGAATCGAATTATATGCTTGAGGAGAAAACAACGAAAGAAAATAAAATAAAATTCGAACAAAAAGACAAATAAACAAAAATAACAATTATTAATATCGTAACATTGTTAAAATAATAATTATTAGTTTTACACTATCTTTACAACATATTGAGCAAAAATTATCTATTATTTTTTAATATTTTGTTATATTAATTATCTTGTTATTATTTATATTTTATTTTAGTATTGCAAAATATTATAAACGTCGCGTTGTAAAGCTTCAAGATCATATATTGCAAACAATAATGATTTTTCGTGTGGCTTCATGGTTCATGTTTCCAAACAATATTGAAGTTTAATCTGAGCAATTCTCGATAATAGCCGATCCTGATTTGCTATTGTTATTTCTTCCAATCCGTATGCATGATTCAATTGCAACGATTAATCGCTACTACAATCGGCCTGAAGTCCAAGGGGAGCGTATATATATGTACACATATCTATATAGACAAGCGCTCGATAAATTTCGTGCAGGTAAATGCGGAGGATTAGAAAGGGAGAGCGCCAATATATATATATAGGGTGTCCCAGAATTGCCGTACAATCTCTCGTAGGCAGATAGAAGGAATAAAACTGAGTCGAAAAGTCTTGAACCATTTTTTTCTATTATTTATAATAAAGAAGTAATTATTGATTTAAATCAGGCCAATCAGCGCCGATCTTTTAGCCAGGCGCACGTCAGTGAACTGCGCGGAGTGCTCACACACACCAGGCGCGTGGCTCACTGACGTGCGCCTGGCTAAAGATCGGCGCTGATTGGCCTGATTTAAATCAATAATTACTCCCTTATTATAAATAATAGAAAAAAATAGTTCAGGACTTTTCAACTCAGTTTTATTCCTTCTACCTACCTACGAGAGATTGTACGGCAATTCTGGGACACCCTATATATATACACATACACACATATATATATGTATACATATATGTATATGTATATATGTATATTATAAAATGTATATATATTGTATATTCATATATATGTAATATATATATGTATATATTGTGCGCCAACTCTATATTAGACAAGTCGAACTAGAAGAGATATATTTCGATGTAAGTGAGATAGTCGATGATTTGTGGCCACGAGCGAAATTCCACGCGGATTTGCCATTTCTTTTGGTTCGAGAACATAACGTTCGTTTTTAATAAAAAATCAAGGTTTTAACGAAAAATCACGTCATTTTCGCGATTTTCGCTCTTTTTCGCGATTATTTCTCACGGAAGTTTGAAGCGACTATACACTACTGAAAATCGATGACCCAAATCGAAAGAAAACGATCGAGAAAGTTTTAACTTGATGACGCAATAGATGTTTTTTTTTTTTTTTTAGGATATATTTCTGAGAACAAATGGCGCGCGCACATAGTGCACACTTTGTGGCGTACCAATTGTAATAAATTTGACATATATTTATTGGACATGCGTTGCCTGTGAAGTTTTTACTTGTTGCACCGTTGAATGAGATTTGCAACGATTGCCGAGATAAATATGATAAATAATATTGAGATGTATCGCAAGATGCGTCGTTCATGCTCCAATTATATATTCGCCAGCTGATGGAGTAATTCTAACTTTTGTAAAAAAAAAACTCAAAAAGTTTGTATCTTATCTAACAAGCGAATTTTCTAGCGCACGCGCTGAAAGAAGCAAAATCTGTAAGAAAGTATGCTTTTGTTTTTCAAAATCAAAATCAATTGATGAAACAAATTCACAGAATACAAGTTCGCATTATATCAGGCTGCTTTCGAAACCCTGACGAAGTGAGCTGAAATGTGTTCACGTCGGTATAAAAATGACACCAATGACCGTTCGAACCCGAAAAACATCTTCGAATGTTAAGTTCGCCGAAGTTGTTGAATTTTTTTGATATCTCGTTGGAAGAGAAAGAAAGTTTGATTGTAATTTGCAATGTTCTTACAGCGACCGCGGATCTACTCCGCGGAACTAATTGTATTTATGTAAAGATGAATGTAATGTAGCTTCAGGAATTTTTCAATAAACAAATGAATTTTTTGGCAGTTGAAGCAAAAACACACAGTTTTTGGAGTGTGTATCTATTTAAATCCGTTTATTAAAAAAACTAATAGCATAAACATTTTCAACCCTTTAATTAGGTCCTTATCAAATGCATTTAAAAATCTTAGCTATTACACGTCGCTGAGTGCTAATAGCTAAGATTTTTAAACGCATTTGATAAGGACCTAATTAAAGGATTGAAAACGTTTATGCTATTAGTTTTTTTAATAAACGGATTTAAATAAATACACACTCCAAAAAAACTGTGTTTTTGCTTCAACTGCCAGAAAATTCATTAATTGTATTTATGTCAATAATTCCTCCTAAATTGAAAGAATTATATATGTAATAGCAAAAAATTATACATGTAATAGCGCAATCGTTTATGCGTTAAAAAAGCATCGCGTTACGTAAATGCGAAGCGATAGAAAGAGGAAAAAGAAAATTTTATATATACTATATATATATATAGAAAGAGCGCAATTCTTCCAGCGGCGTCTATATTATGTAATATATCAGTAAGGGGTAAGAGAATGAAACTATCTACCACAGAGAAATTGTTCAAAAGTTTCTATCGGTTTTCATATACAAACTTGATGAAAGATTTTTTCGTACATTGTGGCGTTCAAAGGAACAATATTTTTCAAATATATATTTTCTCAACAAATATTTGAAATTCTTCGCCTCGAAGAAACGTTCAAATATCTACGTTAAATGTCTAAAAAAGAAATTTAAAAAAAACCGAGAGAAACTTCTCAACAGCAATTCAATACTTTTGCAATTCAACTCTTTTGCTCTGTTTTAATATTGTTTATGGAAATAAAAATTACATGAATATATAATATATGTTTATAAACATATGTCTGTGACGTTGTAACTTGAAATTGTCAAATAAATATGTAATTAATAATACGGAAACATAGAAATATCATATATGATGTGTACAGACGGCGTCATTAATTCGAAGAATAGGCGCGGGGAATCCCCCCGCCGGGGATCGGAGGGCAAGCGGGGCGGTTGCTCGTAGCGCCAACGGGCGCCGTACTAACTAACTAGTAGCAATCGGGTGTCCACAACTGGATACCCGATTTTGGGACTGAATGGATATTTGGATCAACTGGACTTTTTATGTGATCCCCGCGCCTATTCTTCGAATTAATGACGCCGTCTGTACATTTGTATGCAAAGTAGTTTGAATAACTAGATCTGGATGTTGAAAAACAAGCAGTGCGGCCTGTTTGCCTAGTGAAAAAGTTTAAGATAACGAGCTACAAGCTTTTTTTTTATCCAGCCAGCAAACCAATGGCGGATACGGACAAGATATAAGCCGGACGGGGGGAGTGATCTTTTGGAAAATGTCAAATGAGAGCGAAAAACAAAATGAAAACGAAACCTAGGTGTGTTTGCGTAAACGTTCCGAATCGTTCGTCTTACCTTCGCTGTTCTCATCCTCGGTTGACTTGGCCGATTGTAGCTTCGCGCTCGGTTGCTTCGCTGCAATCAAAATTCGCAGCTGGCACCGCGTTCTCTCTTTCCTTTTTTCCCCCCTTTTCTTATTTTTCTCTCGCCCTCACTAAACGTTTCCTGTTTTTTTTTTTTTTTTTAAATTTGACCGCCCGACTCCTCGTCAAGATCGATCGCACGGTCGTAATCTCAAGGTCGATCGGAAAATTCAGGATGTGACTTTGCTGTGTGTGCGTACGTATATACAGGGTGTTTCAGAACTATGGGATCAAACTTCTAGGGGTTATTCAGTGCAACAGTAGAAAACATTTGAGTATAGGGACCCATGTCCGGAAAAGTGTCACTACCGCACTACGGCCCTAAGACGCGTTAAAATTTAGNTATTTAGGCAATTCATCGTCTTTCTAAATTTTAACGCGTCTTAGGGCCGTAGTGCGGTAGTGACACTTTTCCGGACATGGGTCCCTATACTCAAATATTTTCTACTGTTGCACTGAATAACCCCTAGAAGTTTGATCCCATAGTTCTGAAACACCCTGTATATGTATATTGTGTGAAAACTATATCGTTCGAAATTCGTTCGCAATTATTTTCCGGATGAGAAATTTTCAGTTTTCTTTTTTATCATTATTACATATATTTGTGAGATACCGACAAAATATTGAAATAAGCGAGAACGATGAGTTTTTATTCTCTCGCTCTCGGTAAATGAAACATGAAACGACCACCTGGTTGAGCTGTTGTTGAAAATACTACGAAAAATTTGGCGAACATGATATTTATTTCTAAACTTCCAGTAGCATCGTGAATAAATAACGATGATATGTTACAGAGCGGAATACGCGATATATCTCACACCGGAAAGAGAGAGAGAGAGAGAGAGAGAGAGAGATCGTTTTTCGCAGTTTAATTAAAATTTATGTTTGTGCCACTTTTTACGCCTGTAATAGAAATTCCGTAAGTTTCGATGGGCACATTTTTTTATTTTATCCATTTGCTTCTTCGATACATCACAACACTACTGGCGAGACGCTACCTCTGATGAATTGACTCTGATGTGTCAGCTCGCATAAATCAAGAAGATAACGTTTGCGAATAATAAAAGATCACGCGGGTGGAGAGAGCGAAGGTCGATCGTCCACGATCCGTGATGCCTGCGATTTGATCGTGTTTTTTTTCTTTTTTTTAAGACCGGAAACGAGCGCGAGCAGCCACGTCTTGACGAGATAGAAAAGTCAACGGCGCGGAATTTATTGCGACCAAATTGCCTTGCCGTTGAAACGAGGTCGCGGGAAAGATTGCGCGAGATCGTGGACGATTAAATTCGAGCGCGACGACTAGCTGAGAAATCAGAACGATCGGTGGAAATCAAATTTGATATGCTTGAACATACGCGCAAGTTATTTGACCTTGTTTCATCTCTTTTGCGATAAACAAACCCCCGTCATATCAACTTTAAATTTGAAAATCTCGTTGATGTATACGTGTAATTATTCGTATCGCAATTAATGTGAAATGTTTCGTAATCTCAAACGTGTTCCAGATATTTATTTAGTTTTTTTAAGCAGATATTCCAAACAAGAGTGTGTGAAAAATAAAATCGCATTTTTTTAAGAGTTTTCTTGATATAAATTACTGCTTTTTATCACGCATGTATGTGTATTCTCTCGAATATTAAATATACATTCCGTCATTAAAAAAAAATTTACATATGTAAATAAAACAATATTATTTTTATAATATTATAATTATAATATTACGAAACACCGCGTATATGTAAACACTTCGCCTGTCGAAATAGATTTTGAGAGATATAAAAAATTTTATATAAAAAATGTCGAAACCACAATTTTATCCGAATGCCGTATATTGTCGCGTAAACGCGGCTTTAAACGAGAACCACATTTTTGCGCTTAATCGCACGTTACCGCGATACGACTCTCGCTCGATCGAGCACAAACCAAAGGAAAACCACCGATCCGATCTACCAGCTGGCTGTCTGTTCTCGAAAGTTGGGCCCCGGAACGGGTCCCACGTTGCCGGCGGGTAAATAAATGCATATCTACTCTGACTTAAGCGTTCACACTAAAACACCAGTTATAGGACAAAGTGATAACTTCACAACACCGAGAGAACAAGTACATGATAATGTGTGTGTGTGTGTGTGTGTGTGTATATTGTATATGCGTAGTGATCTATGTAACAATATCGTGAACATACACAATATATGTATATATATATATATATATACATATATATCGAAATATATACATATATATATGTTAAAAAATAATAACACGACATCATATATGTGTTATCGTAAAATCACGAGTGTGTGTATGAAGTAAACGGGGGGGAATGTGATGGAGAGCGAGTGGTGCTTTAACGTTATGAGTAGTAACGTTTATGAGTAAACGAGATCACTAAAGACACTCTTATACGAGACTAATATATACGGAGAAAACGAGTAAGTCGTTCACAGCGAGCAGCAAACTGCTCTCTTGGGAGAGCGTGCACTGAAGCGTGTTAAAATGTTTTTTTTTTTTTTTTTATTGTTTATAACAAATAGTAATTGATTAATTTTTTTGTTTGAACAAAAAAACTCTAATATGTGTGTGGAATAGAATTTGTACACGACTTGTGATCGCTCAGTTCACGCTCGAATGCAAGAAATCACTAAATGCAAATTGAATTTTAAACCTAAACAGTAGAGAAGTAAACATTTTGACATTGTTTTTTCTTGCTTTTTAAAAAAAATCGCAGAATATTTATTGACGCTGATTAGACATAAATGTAGGTTCGCGGATAAATATGCGAAAATATAAATATAAATAAACTTTTTCAGCAAAAAATCTTGTTACTTAAATAAAGTGTGTCGTGAAACACAAATCAGATAATTTTTGTTACAGCTTTTTTTTTTCCATAATTATTTCCACTGTTTAAGATTAAGTTTTGTCAGAGAGAAGTAAAGTGTAAACGAGAATGTGTGGACTGGCTGTAATTACAAATGCTGGCACTTACTCGATGGCGGTGGCTGCGGCGCGCGTCGCACAACCGTGTGCTCCTGATGCGGTCCCGTGTATTCGTGCCATGTGTACGTGCTCCTGTATTCCGAATGAAGCTGCTGTAACACGTAATTAAAAGCACGGGTTCGCTGTTAGAAATCACGCCGAGATGACACAGAGCGAAATTCACGCGAGACGTGAAAAGGCGAAAATGCTCTCCGCTATAATTGCATGCAAATGAAAGGGGGACGCGTGTGTATATGTATATATCGTTGTTGAATTTAATTAAGATCCATGATGACACACGGAAAACGCGATTGAGGAAATAACCCCCGTTGTCGAAGAAATATTTCCAAGCGTGCCATTCATTTCGTCAATTAAAATAAAACTGCACACAAGGTTTCAGTAGAACCGGTCGATGGTGTCGGGGCTTCCATAATCCATTCTCGGTGAGGGCACCGAGAGTTCGTAATATCTCTCTCTCGCGCGCGCGCGCGCGCGTTTCTTGCGAGCGTAATTAGTTTTTTACAAGAGAGAAAGCGAGAGAAAAGACTGGATATATATATGATTGAACTCGTCAAATTCACAAAAATCCAACTGTAAGGTAAATGTCCCAGTGATCAAACGTGTCCCAGTACTTAAACACTCTCACTCGAATTTTCATTTATATTAAACTATTTTACTGATTTATTTACAATAATCAAAAGTTTTATTAATATTTTTAATTGTATTATTATTAAAACATTGTAATAAAAGTTTTCCAAACAGTAGATGTGATAAAGAAAAAAATAGTTTTTGAGATTAGTAGCAAATTTATTGCGTTTTCAACTCTTACGTTAGCGGTTTGCGTAAGACAAAGTATATTCTCTTCTTAAGGTTATAATTAAATACACAAAATAAACTTGTTGTTCAGCAAAAATTTTTCAAACTCAGTATAGACTATAGATTGATAAAAAAAACTTTGTTCTATCTTTAATATTTAGTTATAATAATTAAATTATCGTGTTTATGTACTGGTACGAGAATCCGCCGGTGGCGGAGTTGTTAAACACTTGATTCATCATAGCGTAGTTAGTCTTGCATACACGTATTGAGTGATATTTGTGCGACAAAACATAATTTGCAACAAATCAGTAAGTAGTTTTGTGTTTTCATGGTTTCATTTTATCTAAACGTACTAAAATAATAATATTTTAACTAAAATATTTAAATATTATATGATAAAGTAGATGACTTGTTTTCATAACCTTATCAAAAGGTTATGAAACTCTAAGTAAAATCTAGTTTTGTAAAATCTTCAAATTTTTTAGTGATTTGTAATAAATCTATAACTTTTCATGGAATAAAATGCGTAAATAATTTTTTTCCTGTTCTATATTGTCGTGTTAATAATAGCGTTTAAGTACTGGGACAAGATAGTTTAAGTATTGGGACAAGTTGGAAAACCTGTTTAAGCACTGGGCCATAGCAGGTATGTTAGAATTCGATTAATTTACTTTGTTTTTCTTTATAAACCAGCTCTTTAAAGCTTTATTTAGTGAAAATATAGTCTGGTTTTTTAAATAAATACTAATACTCACCAACAAAAGTTAACCCTTTAACCTACAATGACGGGCAGAGCCCGCGTACGGTGATCGGGCCAGAAGTGGAATATTTGATATGCAATTACAGCCTGATGCAATAATTGTTTATTACAAAATGTTTATTTATACAAAAATCCAAAATACAAAAGAAATACATACATCTTTGAATCTAAATCGTAGGTTAAAGGGTTAAATTATACGAGTATGATTTGTATAAGTTAAACAGCTCTCTTAAACGTTTAAGTATTGGGACATTTACCTTAATTACAAATCGGAGAAAGAGCAAATAGTTGCCAAAAATATTTAAATTTCAAACGTGACAGGCAGTTGGAACTAAAAACACGGGTGTTGTTGTACGAAGTTTGTTAAACAGCACATATTTGTAAGTTAACATATTAATCTTATTTTGCGCATTTACGTTTATAAAGAAATTTAATATTTTGATATATTGTATTTGTAGAATTTTGATGAAAGACCTAAACGGAAGGTCGAAACGTTATTACGTTTCATTTATATACATGAATAAATAATATTTCCATCGCATATTCGCACAACAACACCCGTGTTTTTGGTTCCAACTGCTTGTCACGTTTGAAATTTATATAATTACAAACATCGGAATGTGTCTACCTTTAATTTAATTTCTCGCTCAAAAATTCTGATTTTTTTGTCGATTACAAAGAAGAAGCCAAAAATACTCCTTCTGTGAAAAGTTCAAATTTTTTCTAATAAGGTAACAATAAAACACCGCTCGAGGTAATAACAAATTAAAATTAAAAACACAATAATACAAGGTCTGTATCGAGCTCAAATGGTTATTAAAAAGTTATTATATTATACAACGTGTTTGATTTTGTTGACGGATTTAAAGTCTTACCACCTATCACCTTCATCTTTCGCAACGGACTTTTCCACATGTAAGAATCTTCATTTGTTAACTCCGAACTCTTCAAGCGCGTTTCACGATGTGTGCGTTATTGCGTAAAAATTTAAAATTTATTTATTGTTACACCGAAGAAGGCTCGAGTGAGGGCCGAAACGTTTGTATTATTGTAAAACTAACAACGGTACGTGTTTGTTATTTTAAAAAATATATATGTGAGTGGGCCGATACGGAGTCAAATACTAGATGTTGATGTATGAACAAAAATCTTTATTTAAACATGCCAAACGTTTCGACTCTTGGTTTGGGATCATCCTCAGTGGCATACAAAAATCTACACAAAGTAAATTAATATAAGAACCTTACAAAAATCTGACAAAAATTTGTTATTTTAAATTGTATAATATAATAAACTTAAATTAATATAAGAACCTTATACAAAAATCTGACAAAAATTTGTTATTTTAAATTGTATAATATAATAAACTTAAATTAATATAAGAACCTTACAAAAATCTTACAAAAATTTGTTATTTTAAATTGNTAATATAATAAACTTAAATTAATATAAGAACCTTACAAAAATCTTACAAAAATTTGTTATTTTAAATTGTATAATATAATAAACTTAAATTAATAGAAGAACCTTACAAAAATCTTACAAAAATTTGTTATTTTAAATTGTATAATATAATAAACTTAAATTAATATAAGAACCTTACAAAAATCTGACAAAAATTTGTTATTTTAAATTGTACAATATAATAAACTTTTTAAGAACCATTTGAGCTCGATGCAGACCTTGTACAATTGTGTTTTTAATTTTAATTTCACATTTTTTATTTACCATGAAATATTATTTTCAATTATTTTTTTAAGAATGTTCATTGACATGACACATTGTGCGGACAGTTTTATTTTTTCATTAGGATATATATATATATAGAAGTCCCCGCAATGTTTTTTCTTTCTTTTCTCCCCCTCTCTCTTTTTTTCTCCCTCTCTCTTCAACATTTAATAAATTTAACTAACTGCCAGGTTTCAGGCAATAAGCGGTACACTTTTTCCGCCGAGATCCCGCGCACAGACAGACTATCGATTCTTCGACGTTTATTTATTAACGGCAATGTGGGACAACGTTAACCTTTACTGTAGGTCGCCGCGCCCAGACGACATGAAGCGCAGCATTTTTCTCTTTCGTTTCTATTATTTTTTTTGAAACTTTTATGAAAAAAATCGCGGATGAAACTTCCTAAACTTTGACATTACAATAGTTTGTAATTTCACAGCGCATTGATACGTTAAAATACGATGATAATTCGTAAATCGGTCGTGTGACAATCCGATTGAAAACTTCGATGACGAGAAACGTGCCGATTAAATAGAAATCTATTCGTATAGAAAGAGAGAAACGGTTGCGATTCGGGAACAAATTCTGACGCGAACTCGTACGAAACACAAAGTTTTCGCGCGATTCCGCGCCGTCGATTTTATTGAGATCATTAACGGGAGCTCGCGCGCGATCACGGAGCAGAAATGACAAAAAGTTAAATAAAAAAGCGAAACGACAGTTGATACGTATACATTTTTAGCCGTTTCTGTTACTCGTGTTCACACTTCTCTAAACGTTTTTATCATCTGAAGACCGCACAGGAGAAAAGAAATTGATAAGTTACATATTTTCGTAATTTTAGAAAAGAGTGATTTTAAAATTCGAAACGTACTGTGTATTTCTCTGTCGTACGTTTTATAAAAATACTTATAAAAAAAGAAAGGTCAAAGGGCCAATAAGAGCCTTAACACGGATATTAGTGTGTAACAATTAAGGATTTATTAACTTTAGTTCTGATCGACTTTAGTTCTGATCGATTAATATCGTTGGCAGATGTCTCTGTTTGTTTGCGGAGTTTTGTTTGAATTTTCATACTGTTTTGTGAGCATTTGACTTTCGGCATGGAAAAGTGACAGTCGTACAATTTTATCATTACTTTTACCGGACTGCGTTTGACATGTTGAAGGTCTTTTGACATATAATACATCGACACCTATGTAAGTTTTGTTAAATCGTTGCTTCTTATAATCTTTGGTAATTATTTACAATAGGGGAGCCACTTCCGATTTCAATAATTTGTACATATGTTGTCAAGGTCATTGTCCCGAGTAATAATATGAAGGTTTTAGGCCGCGGACGTGGTTTGTTTAGAAGTTACAGAGGAAAAAAGTCTACTGAACAATATGTAATTTTTGGACATCCTATATATGAATAGGTGTTCTGCGTGTGTTTGGGCACGTGTTTGTTTATACGCTTTTGTAGTTGTATCTTGAAAGGTCGTTTTATGGGAAATGCCTCTATGTTCGTGAAGAATATCTTTTTGATCATTATTTGATCGAATTTGCATTTAAGAAAACGTTCGATTTTGATGAACGATTGGACGCTTTTTTTGAAATAATGTCTGTAACAGACATTATTTTTGATCTCACGTACATTTCGTTCGTGTTTCAAGCGTGTAGGCAGGGGAGGCTGCGCCCCCCCGCAGAGGGAGTGGCTTCGCCCCTCCCTCTGCTCCCCCCTTGAAAATATTTTGTGGAAAATAACGACTTGATTGGATGAAAAAGGATGTCCTAACCATTGNGGAAATTTTGCGAGANGGAATGCAGAAAGAAGAGTTTAGGTTTAGGTTAGGGTTAGGTTAGGTTTTTAGGGGGGGTGCAGGGGGGCGCAGNCCCCCCTGCCTACACGCTTGAAATACGAACGAAATGTACGTGGAACCGAAAAATAAGAATTCATTCATGAAACTTCTTCCTCTCATAACTTCTAAACAAACCACGTCCGCGGCCTAAAACCTTCATATTATTACTCGGGACAATGACCTTGACAACATATGTAAAAATTATTGAAATCGGAGGTGGCTCCCCTATTGTAAATAATTACCTAATCTTTTTTTATACATGCATTTTATATATATATATTTTTTTTGTACAGTCGTTTGTCTGAAGATGATCCAAACCTAGGATCGAAACGTTACTATCGAATATTAATAAATCCTTAATTGTTACACACTAACATCCGTGTTGAGGCTCCTATTGGCCCTTTGACCTTCCTTTTTTGAATATTTTATTAGAGCCTTTTTGTTCCTCTTTATTTAAAATGCTTATATATCTCAGAATCTATCAAGAATTTTTTCCTCTCGCTTTTTGGATAATTAAAATACTCCTTTTTTAACTGTTAAATAACATCAAAAACAGAAAAGCAAAAAAAAAATGGACTTATCAAGTTTTTCTCACGTGATCTTCAAATGTTTTTCACGAGTTGCTCTAAACATGCGTATCGATGCGAAAAAAGCTTGTTCAAATAATTTACAGACTATCGATAAAAAATATGCGAGCGTAATGATTCATAGAAAGTTATCCCATTTTTAACTGTTCCACTGAAACTGCGCAGTTTAGAGTAATATTTATTTTTAAAGAATAAATTTTTAACTTTTGGAGAAAAGTTTTTTCTACGTTTTTTTACTACTTTTACGTACAAAACATTACATTTTTTTGGTTGTTTTGAAGTCAAATTTTTTTTTTTCAACAAAAATATTTTTTTAATGAAAAGCAAGTTACACGAGTTCTGGATATATTTTCTCGAAAATATCCGAAGCTGATAATAAAATGATAAGCTTCGAAGAAAGAAAATGTGAATGACGAAATAATATTCCTCAGTTCACTTAAAGTGGATTTTACTTTAATAGAATTTTAGTTTAAAAGTTAGTTACGAAGATACGTACCTATAATATTAAAAGTTGAGCGGATAAGAGGAACTTGAGAGAGTCTCAAAAGAGAGAGAGAGAGAGAGAGAGAGAATTAGGTAAGCTAAAAAATTTCTGAAAAAATGGAATTTGACACTTTTGCAATGTCCGCGTATAGCATGTCTGAGGTGATTGTGTGATGTGATATGTCTTCTTGTATTTCCAACGTGGGCAGGGCAAAGAGTGGAAAACGAGGGAAGAGAGCGGCTGTCATCGAGAGCGATCTCGCTTAAAACTTGCCGACAGCTCCTTCGCATCGCGTGACGTCCGCGCGTTTTCCCGCAATGTGTTTTCTATTTACCGCTTACGTGTTTCCTTGATGACCGCATAGTCATTTAGACACGACGTCATCTCTTTCTCTCTAAGAAATGTTTTATCAGGCAAAGATATATATATATATTATTAAAATCGCGAATAATTCGGAAACGCGAACAAAGCTGATGAATATTTAATATTTCAGCCGACGCGCGCAACGAGTATTTTCATTACCAAACTTTTATTACTCCCGCCGATATAATTAGCTTCAATTAATGAATAATGTATGCGCGCGGGCGGGTTATATATTCGTTATCAAGTATCTGATTTTGTTTGCGAAGTTACGAATACTTCACACAAGTCTTTCTTTGAAGTTGATGACGCGTTGCCTGACGTGACGTATGAAACTACACGAGAGACGTGCCTCCGCACGTAATCCCTCTCATCGTCATTCTCTCGAGTAGCCTAGACGCCGAAAATGTATTGTTACCTCGCTAAGCTGACGGATGTTCCTTTATTCCCGCGCGGAAATTCGTTCCCTTCTAGTTTCGGATATTCCATTACGTTTACACAAACGTTTCGCAGCTTCTGATAATCAAACATCCGAAAATCTAATTGGGTATATCTACTTCTCAGATTACAGATAAGAAGACCCGTTCCAACGGTTTTTAATATTTATTATAAAAAATCAAATTAACGTTCCGATAACCGGATATGATCTAATAATCGGATATATTTGTTATAAAGAAATAATTATTCAACATGTAAATATTACACATAAAAGTTTTCAATGTTTTAAATATTTTTTATGATGCTCTTTTAAGTATTAGTTACTAACTTTACACATAAAAATACTTTGTTCTATTATTTCTTTAATAAATGTCCGATCATTTGAATCTGTGTATGTATGTGTGTATGTCCGGTTTTATTGAAATAATTACTTTATATAATGAGAGAACCGTGTCAAAACTTGACAACAGCTTAAGGTATTACCCTCGATTGTTTTCTAATTTTTAGTTTTACTTTAACCCTCTATGGGCCGAATTTTTTTCTTAAATATAACTTGCAAGGTATTTATTTTGACATTTCAGGTGATGATGGTGCTGCCAACTGTCATCAATATTGTTATTGGTTATTTCAGAGGCATTATATAATTAAGACGTATACATCATCTTGTGAAAAAAACTAAAACTATTTGGTAAAATGTGGATATATTAGCTTGTGACTTGAAAGTTACATGGGCTCATAGAGGGTTAAACTTTTACACAATGTTTAAAAACTTGATCTATGAACCCCAGAATTTTTTCAGATTTTTTTACCGTACAGTTTTTGAGAAAATCGAAAACGAATTTCGCATGATTTAACGTGAAAGTGATAGGAAGAATGAGGAAATCACGTGCATTTACCTAAATATCTAGAGTTCAAATTTTCAGATTTGGCTAAAAATATTACTACAGCTTCTTTAAACTATAAAGAAAATATGTGTGAAAAATCAGACGC
>NW_018020818.1:171799-175638 GCF_002006095.1 Pseudomyrmex gracilis | reverse complement strand
ACTACAGCTTCTTTAAACTATAAAGAAAATATGTGTGAAAAATCAGACGGCTGTACCGTACAGTTTTTCAGTAATAATTAAAATAACACAGAAAACGAGCGATTTTATGATTAGTATGAGAAAGAGCGACGTTGCCATTTCCTCAATTGTGAGATAGAATTATCTCCGCTCCCCCGCGCCCGCAGGGACGTGAGGGTAATACCTTAAGCTGTACACAAAGCGAGTCGCAAAAACATTCAATCAGTATCGCAAGAAAAAAGGCAATAACAATAGATTCGAATTCGGTTTCTCTAGCGGTTGAACTTTCTCTCCCCGTTATCGCGAAGACATTACATTCAGATAAGCGGAGCGCATTTCCTGAAAACGACAACGGAGCACAATAGTCTTGTCGAGAGTGGTACACGCGAGGAAGAAGTTCGCGACCAATTAACGTGTATCACATTTAACACCTGACTACGACTGCTATCACAGCATTCAACGCTTTCTATCACTTTCCAGGTGCACTTCTCGCGGTGTGTGTGTACGTATCCACTCGCAAGTTCGTCCGCGAAGTTTAAATGACGAAGTCGAACTTTCCGCTTCACTAATTTCGCGCGCGCGTGAATATTTCGATTAAATGTGTATGATAATTTGTGTACACAAAGCGACACACCGCAACGCGGTGAAACAATTCCTCGTTGTAATTATTATTGCAACAAATCAACCACGCGTGCTTATCATTTGACGATTGAATATTCAATATTTGGTGTGTTTTTTCATCATGATTATTTAAAACCAATTTTCTTCGTTAGAAATTGCTTTGTAAATTCGTCGAGAGTAACGATTCTGTTTTTCGGAACAGGTAACTCGTACGAGAGATCGTATACACGATCGATTTTGGAGGTTTTATTGACAGATTTCCTGTATTGGTTAGTAACGCGAATATACGACACGTAAATCGAGTAGTAAAAGTCAATGTACTATACGACGACTTGGCTCAAGTACCTACCGCGAATATCGACGAAGACACGACGGTGGCGCAGTGTCGGGAAGGGAGGGTGGAAGAGGCGGGGGGAGGTTCTTCCATCCTCGTTTCTATTCCGCACAAATCGACTTTTCGCGCCCGCATTTTCGTCGTACGGGGCAACACCAATTATTCCTTATATTCGCGATACCGCGTTGAAGCGGAGCGAGACAAAAGGGTTCCATAAATAATGTATTAAACGGCGAGCACGCGTCAACGCTCCGTTGAAAAAACTAAATTATGGCATGCTGCAAGGACGTTACAAGTTTTCTGTGAATATAGTCCGTGCGTATATATATATATAGATCTTAAAAAAATGAATTTTTTTTAACCCTTCGCATACAAACCTCAAAAACGACCTACTAGTTATTACAGACCGAGTCTCACGCGATTTTATAAAATCAAATATCTCCGCGAAAAATCAATATTTTTTTCAGTTTTAGTTTTTGTTTTTTAATTGAAAGTTAAACGATTCTGCATTGATAAAAAAAAACTGAAAAAAATATATAGTATTTTTAAAGATATAAGTTTAAAAAAAAAACTAATTTTTACTAAAAACATCGATTCAGATTCATGTCCGTATGCGAAAAGTTAAAACTTTTAGAATCTTGCGATACACGGACATATATTTACAAATAATTTTTTTCTAGGATCATAAAACAATGTTCAAAGTAATCAGCGAAAAAAGCTGTATCTTTTTCTTTACCCGCCTGATTATAAGTCACCGTTGATTTCTATCCCCGCAAATATAGTAAAATGAAAAAGATAATATAGCACGGGGAGATTTATGTATGAGAATTTATATTTCGCAGAAAAACTACCAGAAAGTATAAGATGAAAGATTCTCTGTTCTACATTACGTAATCATCTAATTCATTCTCTTTGTCTGTTTCGCAATAATCCGTGGAACATTCCGCGATTGTGTAATAACACAACGTTGAAGAAACTTGCGTTTCATAGAACAGATAATAATATATGATAATAAAACGAATAACAATATGATAACTATAAAACATTAATTTCCAATAAATATGCTTATTAAACTCTATTTGTTATCCGTCAATGTCTTTCATCTAGAAAATTATATTATAGAATTCATAAAGATTTATTGAAAATTATTCTGCGTTTTATAAATTGTTTGATAAAAATGTAGTTTATTTTTAATTAAGATTATATACTACCGATATAGGGTAGCCGAAGATATTACATAGTTCATTAAATAAAATAAAAAAAAAAAGAATTAATTCCCACAGACCACGTTTCTGTGAAACTTTTATTGAATCAAGGCTTTACAAAATTGAGAGATATCGATAGCTCTAACTCTTACCCTAACAGTTCTAACTTTTCCTCTCCGTGTTTGTCGCAACGTGGTGCAATCTAATTTCTTATTTGATAAAACATCAAATTAGCGGAGAATAAAATTCGGAGATAGCAAAGTTACATTAAATTTTTTTTCTTTATTTCAAGATCACACCGACTTGTATTGTTTTTTTACGCGTGCATTGATTTTATCGGATATGCAAACTTGGCTGAACGCGGTATAAAGTCGGCGAGAGAAATCTCATTTTGCAGGTCACTGAAAATCCTCAAAGATTCTCAATACGTAGAATATATTCTTTCTTCTGAGTAATTATTTAGACTGCAATTTTTTTAAAATGTTTTTCTAACAATCTAGTTAAAAAAAAATTCAACAATATTATTTCGTCGGTCAGCATTTCAGTTTTATTACAAAATTGTACCTTGTTTAAATTTCACAACCACTTTTTTTCTGTAAACTTTAAGTTTCCACAACGTCATTTCTGTATTGTGTATTTACAAATCCACATTTTTCCAAGAAACATCTTATTACCATATGCACTATGCAAAACAAGTTTACCAATATGTGCGCAATATTGTTGCTTGTTATTATTATTCGAGAATACGTTGGTATATCCAATATAGGGTGCTGTGACGTAGGGCGTGTTGCGCAATGCAGCTCGAAGTGGAAAGAGTCAACGTACGGTTCTGCGCGCGACGTGCACGTGATCGAGCGTGCATATCGACGGAGACTCGCACTCAGCTCACGGTGGCGCAGTGCCGGTTTTCTCCTTCTGGCCGCCTCTTTTCGTGACGGCGATTTTGCACACCAGGGGGGGGGAGACGGGAGGGTGGAGGGGGAGGGGTCGATTCTAGGGGAGCCATGTGTAGTTTCATATCGCGCGCTGCGTCGCACGCCAGCGTTGCGCATTGTGGTACATTGCCAACGACAATCGAAATCGTTTATTCTTACCCTGACCTCGCCCTGCCGCTTATCGCTTAAAACCTGTTTCGTCGGGTGATTGCGCGAGTTAAGATGACTCGGCACGAGAAGCCGTTGATAAACGACAGAGGGAATAACGCTAATGGGTTATTTTGAAAAATGACTCGCATAAATCGGCGCCGATCGATAGACTCGCGAGTCGGTAGTGCATTTTGCTGTATTATAGTTGCCGATTAAGGTATTACCCTCGCGATTGTGTTTTCTAATTTTCACCAGTTTGACTTTAAACTTTTACACAATGTTTAAAAACTTGATCTATGAACCCCTGAATTTTTTCAGATTTTTTTACCGTACAGTTTTTGAGAAAATCGAAAACGAATTTCGCACGATTTAACATGGAAGTGATAGGGAGAATGAGGAAATCACGTGCATTTACCTAAATATCTAGAGTTCAAATTTTCAGATTTGGCTAAAAATATTACTACAGCTTCTTTAAACTATCAAGAAAATATGTGTGAAAAATCAGACGCCTGTACCGTACAGTTTTTGAGAAAATCGAAAATGAATTTCGCATGATTTAACATGGAAGTGATAGGG
>NW_018020818.1:163759-171779 GCF_002006095.1 Pseudomyrmex gracilis | reverse complement strand
CTATAAAGAAAATATGTGTAAAAAATCAGACGCTAGTACCGTACAGTTTTTCAGTAATAATTAAAATAACACAGAAAACGAGCGATTTTATGATTAGTATGAGAAAGAGCGACGTTGCCATTTCCTCAATTGGAGTGAGATAGAATTATCTCCGCTCCCCCGTGCCCGCAGGGACGTGAAGGTAATATCTTAATCCGATAACCAATATTCAATGATGTAAAAAACAAAAAAAACATGTAAAAAAGCAATTTGAATAAGTGCGCGTCCGTTAAGATAGAATGGTAACTTCTTTGCACACACAGGGGTACGTTCCAAAATCCTACCTTGGTTACTAAAATGCTATATTTTGCGTCACGTGTATTATAGTTTTTGGTTACCAAGGTAAAATTTTGGAACGTACCCCAGTGCATCTAATTGCGCTTTATGTAGGTATGTATAAGCGTGATGGAAACAAGAATCTCGATATTCCGGAAGAAACACGTTTTTCCGCGGCGAAATAACTTCGGCGAAAGATGCGGAAAACTTTTTATCAAAGTCGTTGTTTAAAAGTAAAAAATATAATCTGACTTTATATATATTCTGTGTTTTTACGACACTTGCTCACACATACAGGATAATATTTTCTAGAAATATTTTTTTTATTTTTTATTTGTTTCTTAAAAATCGATTTTGAGATGTTATTGAACATATCGCTGATTCGGTTTCCATCTCTCTTTTGATGTTCCTGCTGCGCTAAATCGTTCGGTACACATGTGTTCGATTACGATTACGTTTCGAACTCGTTTCTTGTAATGTAATATAGTCGCGCGAGATGAGATGTGCAGCGACCTACTCTCTTTCCAATAACGATAGGTATACCGATCGCAGGAAGAACTTTTATTCATCCAAGGAAGAGTTATCGGCTCGGCGCGTTCTTTCATCGACAAGATTGGAACGATGAAAGGAGCAGATAAAGGCGAGCATGTATTCGTACAAAGGCATATGTTTCCACTGTCTTTTTTGTCGCTTTCAATCCCGTGGCAATCCGCAATGTTCACTCCGCGCGCGATCAATTTCGCGGATAATAAATGCAAATAACGCGCATAAGCAGTCGCGAGATTGTGTGTGTTATCAATAACAAATCAAGTACATACTGTTCTTTGTGCTTCATAGCGCATTGTGCGTTGAGCTTTCATACTTCCATGAGCGTTTAAAAAAGGAAGGGCAAGAAGGAGCATTTGCCTCTCTGGTATAAGAGAATTGCAAAAAATTTCAGCTTTTGTATTCCAATTTTTATAAAATATGCATGTCACTTCTATTTTGTTGTATTGATCAAAGACGTAGTTCAAATTTTATATCAAGCAAACAAACTTTCGTTTTAGAATAACTCTAGGTAGAGTTCCTGTGCGATAGTCCTATTCAAAAATAAAATCTACCGTCAATATAAGAAGTTTAAGATAACTTAGAATCGCAGCATATAATTTTTGTCAGAAATTGTACTTACACACTAATATATTATACAGATTTGTACACACACACATTTAAATAAGTCAGAATGGTAATCGTGACAACGTTACAAGTACTCAGTTATAACAGCTTGTAGCTTATAAGGTTAGTTTAGGTTAGGGTTAGGTTAGGGTTAGGTTAGGGTTAGGTTTATAACTAGTTGATCTATTGAATTTTGTTTTGGTATTTAATAATTGCCAAATACAATGGAAACTGCCTTTTCCTCTAAAACAGTCGTAATATAAGGGAAAATTTGTTAATCAAATAACCTATTAGACAACGTATTATGCAACGTATTATTGAGTTACATAAACTTGGAACAAATCTAAAGTGCTCTCAAAATGTGTTTCTTTGAAAAAATTATAAGTGAGAAACGTCTAGGACTTAATTTAATATCATTATACATGGCTCGTGACAAATTTTATATTATTACAAAAGTTATATCATTACAAAAGTAGCAATTTAGCAAGATACATACTACGAAGAAGAATTGTGCGTTGCCAGATTTTCATCACTTCACTTTACTACGCTTTTACTGCACAACTTAAAAATCTATAATTATTGAATAAAACGGTAAAAAAATTTTTTTTTGCTTCCAAATATTCGTAAAATATTTTTCTACAATATATGTTTTTTTGTAAAATTTTATAAAGACATTTTGAAATTACAAACAAAAATAGGCTGTGTAGATGTATTTGGTGTAGAGAACGTATGTTAATAACGCCTATTTTGATCGTGAATATCTCGCTTTACAATCGGTCAATTTCTTTGGAATTGCGAAATTAAATGCAAATGATCATTTTTAACATTCTGTTAAAATTTTATAAAATTATATAGAAAAGTGGGTTTGCCACGGGAATTACCTTATGTAAATAGGTACACAGCGTTCGGACATTTGCTTTTTACGGTAGTTCGTAAGCGCCCATCTTGTGGTGCTCATCTGAGAGCACTGAGAGCAGTGTTGAGCATTTCGAGTCTCAAGTCAAGAGTGTATAAATTTGATATAAATTATATACATACATGTATATATGCTACTGTATAAATTATATATATACATATATATATGCTAATTCTAAAAATAATATTTTAAGATCATACTCCTCTCTAGAAAAAATCCTGCAAATGTTCTTGTATACTTTTCTACATTCTGTAGTAAAATTGATATTTTGTTTCTGACAACTCAACAATATAAATAGTAAGTTTTGAGTTTGTAAAGAAAACACATTACTTAATCTCACATTACAAACTACGTATATATTTCTAGATTTACGTATATTAACCCTTCGTGGTGAGATCTCAAAAATGACGACGAGTTAGATCGGGTCTATAAGATCCACGCGACTGTAAGATCAAATATCTCCGCGAAAAATCAATATTTTTTAGTTTTTCTTTCTTTTTTTTTGAATAGGAAGTTTGAACACTTCTGCGTCGATTAAAACACAAAAATCAAATAAAACAAATTGAAAAAATCTTTAGTAGTTTCAAAGATTTAAGCGTTTAAAACAAAACTAATTGTATGTATCTAGAAACGTCGATGCGCAATTTCTGAGTGGGTCTTAGGAAACTCGCGTCTGACTATGTAAGGTTAATATTATGCAGCTGAGAAGAAAAGATATATGGACAAATCCAATATATTTGTTTATAAATAATTATATATAATTATATTGTATATATGCGATTTTTTGTGACAATCTCATATATGATTGTATATAGGTTAGGTTAGGTTAGGTATATAGGTATAGATATAATATTTACACGTAACCAGATACAGACTGTTTTCATATATAAAGAACTTTTTTCTTGGACAGTTTGATCAACATTTTATTTTTGTTTCAATTAACTTTTTCAAGTCGCTGAAAAATGAAACATTTTGTTGAACCACAACTCGATTCGCGTGAGCGTAAAAAAGTGTAGTAAATCTTTGTACGTCATTAAGCTCGACAGACGTGACATAGTCACAATGATTAATATATTCTTTTGTTAATATTTTTCTTTTTCTAGAAAAGTTTTTGATTTCCGCTTTTCTTATGTACAAAAAAGAATGTAAATGTAAAAGACATTAGTATAGGTACTTAGTCTCCTTCGTGGCAAGACCTAAAAGATAACAACCACAAGTTAGACTGGGTCTGTGAGACCCACGCGATTTTAAGATCGAATATCTTCACGAAAAAGCAAAATTTTTTAATTTTGTTTTTTTCTTTTTAATCGGAAGTTTGAACGATTCTGCGTCACAAACAAAACAAATTGAAACAATCTTTAGTTTCGAAGATATAAGCGTTTAAAAAACCTAGTTTTTTTTTTTTAGAAATGCGCGATTTTTAATTGGATCTGGGAGACTCGCGTCTCGAGCTTGAAAAACTGGAACAAGTTCGCTGCGCGATCTTATTTTGTATTTTATTTATTCCTTCTATATAACCGGAAAAAGACAGCACTTGGATAGCACAAAGATTCCTGCAATCCATCATCAAATTCGCCGCGCGTCGATTGTCGAAAGATAATAAATAGCGTTTCGAGCCGTATCACTTCCTCATCGGTTCGCGATAAGAACCAATACACGAAAAAGCCTCGATCGTTCATGTGTGCGAAGACGAATAGGGAGAAATACGTCGAATACGTGGCAATTTCCGAACTGAAATTTACGAGCCATGACTCGCGGTAAGCCGCGGCGTGAATAACTGAAACCTCTCTCTCTCTCTCTCTCTCTCTATACTTTCTAGAGTACGTGGTGGTGCTGTTTTCCGGAAAGCGTGAAGGTCACCAGGACCTTTGTCGTTTTCCATGGTGTCAGTTTTATTATCGACGACAGAGTGTAAAACATAGGTGAGACAAAAGAGAGTGCAACGACACAAGAATATCTCACTCTTCTCTTTCCGGTCTTACGCTTTCGCGCGCGTCGCACGTTTTACGATAATTTATTAATAAGAAACGTAGTGGAGCTAATATTTGCGTTGGAGGAGGAACGTTTATATAGAAATCGATTTAAATCGATTTAAGAAGACGACGACGGGATGACGACGAAGATATTTATATTCTCTTCCGAGCTATATAAAAAGATCTCGCGTTTTTTAGACAAAAAATTTAAGTAATTTCGAAAAATAATTTTTATTTTGTTTCGCGTTATTGCTCGTTATTTCTGTGTGTCGCGCAAAATTCTTCCGTAACAAAAATAGATATACGACAGATTTTATCTCTTTTAGCTGCCGGAGAACGTTACCACTTGGCGCTCTTTTTTGCGCGACAAAGAATTTCGATACAGCGGAACCGGATAATTTGTACTTTCTTAAAGTGACCCTGGTGTAGCTCCTGGTATTCGCCGGGATATCATTTCTTATGAAAATGATTGTGCGCGGTATATACACTTATTCCGAGCTCATTTCTCACAGTAAAGCATCCGATTAATAACACAAACTTGTTTCCTGTCATATTTCGTAAGAATAAGAAAAAAAATTCATAAATACGGCTCGAAGGAAAATTAAATCAACGTGAAAACAAAACGAGCCTAAGATTCTGAGTGAAGGTGGAAACGTGAAATTATTATTATTTTCTATGAATTTATTTTTATTCTGTTCTCATTGTAATCCTTTCATATTTTTGTAATAGTGTTGAAAATGATCTACGTTAAAATAATCGAAACGTCCACTTAATTGCATTGGATGTTATTTACTTTTACGTCCATCTTCGCCCAGGACCTTAGGCTCATTGGTTTTCACGTTGATTTAAGAAAAAATTCACAAAAAAAAACAATAATGAAAATGACTTGACGCTCGTGCGTCAAACAGGGAAGGCAATGGCACGGAAAGCCGGAGATTCCAGGTTCGTCTCCTGGCCGAGGAGTTTTTTTCGCAATATTTTAAAATTAGTTAGGGGGGTATCCGGGGTTTTCCATATGTGAGATGCAAATCTAGCATCCCGTATGATTTTAAGAATTGAGATTTCAATTCAAAAAATACTTGTAAAAATTTACAAGTAAAATTTGTTACATTTATATATATATATATATATATATTTATATGTACACGCATAGTTTCCGCACAAACATCCTGCGAATGGTTCGTATTGGCCTTATTTGATTCCTGTTAATAATGAAAATGATTAAAAAATGATTAAAGAAAAGAAAGTAGCACTATCGAACATTTTTTTAAAATTCTTTTGTTGTTAATGTAATTGCTTTCGTTGTTTCATTTTCAGAGTGCCGTACTGAGTTTATTGCCACTCGATATTGATTTTCTAGGGAAACGGCACCATGTGTAAGAACAAAAAACAAGTTCGCAAACGTTTCTGTTATCTCAAATAACGCTTAACGTAGGAGGTTACCAGGTACTGTACAAATGTAGCAGGTAAGCGGTTCTGAATAAAAACGATCGATATATGCTTCGTACAAAGTCATGTCGAGAAAAAAAAAAAAAAAAATTGCAAGAGGATAAAATTGTCAAACAAGTTTCTAGGAAAAAAGGCATGTACTAATGTATGCGCAGCGTAGAAAATGTACAGCAATTTGAATATGATGCAATATTATACGAGACGAGATAGCGGCCGTTTCATAAAAAGACGCAAATTCTGCTGTTATTTGGTATAACAATTACAATGCGGGGAGCAACGCTAAGCAATAATTATCGCGTTGAACAATTGAATCAAGCGGGCGATTGATCAGGTATTAACCAAATTGCTTGTAAGTTTTTAAACATTTGTTATATAAAAAGGAATTTTTTTCACAAAAACAATAAAAAAGACTTTATTAAATAATGTTAGAAATAATAACAACTCTTTGTCAACATATATTTAATTGCTTAAGTTTGTTTGAGTATTATATATTATTTTCTATGTAATGTGAGATTGCTAAAGGACGGTTTAATAATCTAGATAAGGATACGAAGGAAAGGTTGGAGAGAATATTTAATGATAAACTAGAGAAAGAGAAAGGAGAAATTTTAGTAAGAGTCTGGAAAGAAAAAGAAAAAAGGAAGAAGGAAGGAAACAAATTGGTACAAACTCTTTCTAGTCAACAAGAAGAAGAAGAAAGCTAGAGGTTAACCTTTTCGCTCCGGGACTGGTCCATATATGGACCAGCAAGAAAAGCGAACGTAATAGATGTTTATAAGGTCAATTTAATGCACTAAATTTAGGAAAAAAATTGAAAAAAATCCTGGTTACTTCCTTGACCTTCAAAATTAACTTTGAAGGGGGGGTAGCAGGTTATTATTAACTTTTTCAGCTAAAATGCGAGGTCAATTTTAAAGGAAAAATCCCCGGAGCGAAAAGGTTAATCACGATTGGGAGAAGTTATAGGAGATAGAGAATAGATTTAAGTGTCAAGTTGCAAGATATGCGTGGATCTTAGAAGGACAATATTAAGTGCAATTTAGACGTAACTAAGATAATGTACAAAGTAGAAGTAATTAGGGTAAGAAAGCGATATGTGTAGGTTGGGAGAATGGGAGACGCTAAGGTATGGATGGATGGATGAGATATTAGAAAGCTTTTAAACCAAGTCCCCTTCTTGGCCGGGAAGGCTGATGTGAATAAATAAATAAATATATTATTTTCTATGTAAATTGCTTAAAACGCAAAATTATCAATACACAATAGAGACATAGTAATATATTGATTTGTTAAAACAAAATTACAATTCAACATATTACCATTTGATTAAAACAATAAGTCGATATAATCATATTCCTGATTCGAGTGTTAGTAATTCGCTTTAATGGGTGCTGCAAATTTTGCAGCAACAATGAATCGCGCTTTAATGAACAGTCCTTGATTCTGTGCGTCTGCAATGTATTAAACACATAAATTACATACCAAATTGCTTCATTGCATGCAAAACTTATATTGCAAGGAAATTTGTGAAAAATTTTTTTCGCAAAGTTTATCGATCGATAAGCCTCTCGCGCGTGTAGTTGAGAAATGTAAAGAGGCAAGTTTTCCATGAAGCGACCGCTCTATCGAGTTTACTGGGCGAAATCACTGTTTGTTCGACGCCAAGGAGAAAAATTCATGCAGATCGTACGATGTAAATCGTGCCAAAACTCGATTGTACCGTAACCTAACGAGAATCGATAAAGCAATTCGTTTCGATAAGACGAGGGATGCTGTGCTTCTTTGTACCGGAAGGAGCGCGATAAAAATTCTCGATGGATCTTAGGCCAATAAAATATGCTTCCTTGAAACGTGGATAAATTCATCCGAGATGCAAAACGTTGTTTGTGAAATCTATATAAATCAATTACCACATTGCCGCTTAATTGCAATAACTAAGTGTAACAATAATGATCAATTGTGTTCGCATCCCCCTTTCATATCTTTCTCTCTATTTCTCATTCAAATCGTTTAATAAAATTATATCTCTTTCAAAACTAGCAATTACAATTTAAATAGCGTCAACAAAAAAAATAATTAAGGAGTTAGATCATCCCCGAGACTCTTAATGATACGTAAATTTGAGAATTTTTTGAGAGTAAATAAGCAACTTTATTAATATATAAAATCTGCTTTATTATATATATATATATAATTATATATATATATATTATAG